>NW_016157679.1:143529-160021 GCF_001687245.7 Rhagoletis zephyria | reverse complement strand
CAAAATGTATCAATTGCTCTTGGAAAAAATGTGAGTTATTAAAAAAGGAGGCATGTCGCCTCCCATACATACTAAAAACTTCTTAATACATATCTCTGGAAGGATACAAAATCTCTCGAAGTCTTTTAAATTTGTTATGGAGATTTATTTTATAAGTGCCGTACTGACAGAATAAATTTCATTAAATGGAAAAGGGAGAGCCGGGTTCGGCCTTATAATCTAAAGCTCTCTTGAGGCATTTGCTACAGTAATGAGAAGTGGTATTTTATCAAGGCCAGGTTACTAAATTTGATTTGGAAATATTAGAACCCGCCGTGGCACCTCCCAAGAAGGTTACACGTTCACGCATCGTATACCTGGAACCATTTTAAGGTAAACTTAGAGGGATTGATATTGGTTCGTATACCTAGCGCGCAGACGAGATTTTATAATTTCATAGTCTAAACGGCCTAAATACCTTAACTCGCTTAAAAAATAACGTGCTATAACGAAATGGGCACAGCAATAAAATCTAACATCATTAAATTATTTTTCATATTTGCATAAAAGCGCGGGGTGAAACCCGCGGGTATAAGCTAGTTTAGAATAAATTAGCTTTAATATTTACTGCTTTATCGAAGATTTCGTATTTCTCTAAATTACCGTTATATGGGATGTGGGCGTGGTTATTGTCCGATTTTAAAAATTTTCGGCCATTTGGTTTGCTGTACCAAGGCCAAAAACTGCACCAAGTTTGGAAGAAATTGGTGCAACGGTTACCAAGATATACACATGTAACCATAAGTGGGCGTGGCTACGACCATTTTCCAAAAATTTCTAATATTCTTATTTTTGGTTCAATTTTGAGTGAAACATCTGTAGGTTCTAAAATATCGCAGTTTTCGTATTTCTGAAAATTACCGTTGTATGGGAGGTAGGCGTGCTTATTGTCCGATTTTGCCCATTTGCAATACCATCCGTCCTACGCCTGAAAGAAGTGCACGTACCAAGTTTCGTTAAGATATTTTATTTTTTACTGGAGTTATCGTGTGTACAGACGGACGGACGGACGGACGGACAGGCAGTCACCGCTTAATCGATTTCTCTTTTCATTCTGATCATTTATGTATACATTTGTCTATATCTATCTCGATTCGTTTTGCTTGCTACAAACAACCGTTATGTGTACAAAGTTATAATAAACCTTGTGCACAAGTGCACTCGGGTATAAAAAAAAAACGGTATAAACTCTTTGCGCCGTATGAAGTGATGCATTAATGTGAAATCAGTACACTAGTGATGTGCAGAATTGTCGGTACCCAATACTCGGTACTCAATACTTAAAAACGATTTCGATACCCAATACCCGATACCGATTCTTTACATTAAACCTTCGCCATTATATGCATTTCAAATTTAGAAAAATCGTTCATTACTAATTTATATGAGAAATATCATTTTAAAAGTTTTAACCTTAGTCGATCCAAGGATCAGAAAAAATGCTTTGACGGATGCAGAAGCCTTTCAGGGAGGAGATTCTGTAACCAGTTAGCGACAAGTTTCGGATCGACATCGCACTTGTTGACGTGAAAATTTTTCATATCATACGTCAACAAAACCGATACCTATTCGAAAATTGTCGCTAACTGATTAAANCTTATTGTCCGATTTTGCCCATTTGCAATACCATCCGTCCTACGCCTGAAAGAAGTGCACGTACCAAGTTTCGTTAAGATATTTTATTTTTTACTGGAGTTATCGTGTGTACAGACGGACGGACGGACGGACGGACAGGCAGTCACCGCTTAATCGATTTCTCTTTTCATTCTGATCATTTATGTATACATTTGTCTATATCTATCTCGATTCGTTTTGCTTGCTACAAACAACCGTTATGTGTACAAAGTTATAATAAACCTTGTGCACAAGTGCACTCGGGTATAAAAAAAAACCGGTATAAACTCTTTGCGCCGTATGAAGTGATGCATTAATGTGAAATCAGTACACTAGTGATGTGCAGAATTGTCGGTACCCAATACTCGGTACTCAATACTTAAAAACGATTTCGATACCCAATACCCGATACCGATTCTTTACATTAAACCTTCGCCATTATATGCATTTCAAATTTAGAAAAATCGTTCATTACTAATTTATATGAGAAATATCATTTTAAAAGTTTTAACCTTAGTCGATCCAAGGATCAGAAAAAATGCTTTGACGGATGCAGAAGCCTTTCAGGGAGGAGATTCTGTAACCAGTTAGCGACAAGTTTCGGATCGACATCGCACTTGTTGACGTAAAAATTTTTCATATCATACGTCAACAAAACCGATACCTATTCGAAAATTGTCGCTAACTGATTAAAGAATCTGCTCCAGGCCTACAAAAATGATATCCTCTGATTCAGCTGGAACAAAAATACTTGAAACAAGTAAGAGTTTCTCTGCATTATGGCCTCGAACCGACATATATACATCTTTCATTTCAATCAGTATTAAAAGCCATATTGGCTCCTACATTCGGGTTTTGATAGGCGAGTCTCCTCCGAACCGTTTTTTCCATATCTTTTGGACTATATGCGCTTTTTTCGAAACCGAAATGTTTCGGTACCGAGTATCGAGAGTATTGGATACTTTTTAAATCGCTACCGAATATCGTTCAATACGTAAAAGTATTGACTCAGCACATCACTACAGTACACGACTTTCAAATAGAGTAAACAGAGTGAAAATAAAATCAATATCAGTGCAAAAATAACGCTGAGTGGTGCTCCACTAAGGACTGAAGAAGAGAAAACGAAAGAACAAAAAAAAAAAATAAAATACAAGTGTCAAACGCAGCTTTAAAGTGTATCGTATCCCATTAGCCAAAGGCCTAAAAGTATGCAACGTTTCGTTCTCCTATAAATAAGAGTTGTCACCCCACTAAAAAGAAAAAATCCCTAAAAGGAGAAAAAAACTTAAAAGAAAACCCAAAACGGTTCCAAATTTAAATTGAAGTATGCCTATAAAACGTACTCCCCAAAAGGGGGGGGGGGGGGGGCCNGGGGGGGGGGGGGGGGGGGGTCCAAAAAACATCACAACCACGGCAACAGCAAAATCCACAGCAGGATAAGCAGCAAGAAGAGCATGGTATTTCTGGAGGAGCCCAATGCCTCCTTAAGCCCCAAATGGAAGCAAAAGAAAATGTCTCAGCCAACAACACTATCTAAGCTCTCCTGCCGCTTGTTCACAGACGCTTCAATCCCAAAGCAACAAATAGAAGCTCCACCAAACTCTCTAAACTCACCCAAAACCGGTAATACCAGTGAATGGACAAAAGTTCCTCTAACCAAACGTCCCCGTGAAACCCCAGGTAAGGCGAATACCAATAAAAAAGCAAGTAAAGGTGGATAAATACTGGCTTAATAACAAATGAACGAGTGAAAATCGGTGTGCGCCCTTAGATCGGTTTGAGCCTACTAGAAGAAATAGCCCCGAATTCATATGGTTTAAAGCTGGTAAACTATGAACAGGTCGAAGTTCAGGCATCGTCCCCTGAAGCTTATAGAACTATAATATCCCAATTAGAACAAAAAATACTGAGTTCTTTACTTGCAAATCAAAGGTAGAAAGGTATTTCAAAGTAATTCTCAAAAACATGCACCCGTCTGTTGAACCGGAAGAAATTACGGAATCACTAAAAAAGCTTTGTCACTCTGTAACAAACATATGGAATATGAAACAGAGAGTTACAAAAGAACCACTTCCAATATTCATCATTGAACTAACAGCGAGCCCGAACAACAAGTCAAAACCCTCTTACACTTAAAAATCGTATTTGAGCCTCCGCATCCCAAGCACGAAAATACCTCAATGCGCTAACTGCCAAGAGTATGGAAAAGCCTACAGCAGGAGAAACCCCGTATGCATTAAATGCGCTGGGAACCATACGTCTTCTGATTGCACCCGAAAAACCAGATCTGATGACGTCAAATGCGCCTTATGTTAGGACAACCATACAAAAAACTATAAGGGCTATCTAAAAAACAAAGTCAAATACCCGCCATTGAGGAAGAAAGCAGTAAGAAACTCAGAAGCAGCAACTAACCCAGGTGCCAGCGTTAGTGAAAGGACCGTAACCCCAAACGCAGTCTCTTATGCCCAAGCTGTCAAAGGGTTTTCAATACCCACAACCACAGAAAACACCGTTCCAAAGGTTAATGAATCTTCACCACAGGCCCAAAGCTCGAATGAGATGTGAGAAATGATATCACTCCTAAAAAAGGTCATGCAGCAAATTACAACTGTGATGAATTTGCTCGTCAGCCTTCCGAGCCGGTCGAGGAATCCGAGTTTAGTTAAGAATTTCAATTACACTCTTGGTATTGTGAATCTACTTCCGGAACGATTTCGTGCTAATTGAAATTTTTCTCTGATATGTGGTTGGCCATTTCTAACAGATTTTGTCGCTGAACTCATATCTGAAAAATATGCACAGCATTTTATAAGCATCTCTTGTCCTTTCACAAGCCGCACAGTGTGCTTTTTGAACACTGCATGTGAATTAATCGTAGCGCTTTCGACAGAAGCAGCATTTTGATACGAAACAAAATGGTTTTTAAAGCTAAAGTAAATCCCTTTCAATTGTGGCCATGGAGCCACAATTACCCCTTGACCTTAAAAAAATTGGTCGAAAGTAGTGTTCTTCGAAAAACACCCATGCAAAATCCACGGGATTTATTCCAAAACAAAAAATGTATATATTTTTTATTATACTAGTATTATAGATTTTGAGACGAGCAACACGACTCCACTGTTCAAAATTCGAAAAAAATTTGAACACCTTAATTTAAAAAATGCATTATTTATTGCATTTTTTTCTATTTGCATGCAGCAGTGCATCCCTCACTCAATTTTATATCACTCGAGAAATAAGGGCAATTCAAGGCCTTTAATTTGAGTCAGGGTAGAAGCCTGCAGGCCCTCTGAGAGCCAAGTTATAACGATTTTAAACCGAAATTAGAAAAAAAGTTCCATAAAATGTCGAATGAAATTTCGAAGTTTAACTTCAGAATCGTAGTAATTTAGCTCTCAAAGGGCCTAGAGACTTAAATTAAAGGCCTTGAATTGCACTTATTGTTCGAGGGATATACAATTGAATGAAGGATGCACAGCTGCATGCAAATAGAAAAAAATGCAATAAATAATGCAGTTTTTAAATTAAGGTGTTCAAATTTTTTTTCAAATTTTGAACAGTGGAATCGTGTTGCTCGTCTCAAAATCTATAATATTAGTATAATGAAAAGTACAAAAAATATTTTTTTTTATATATCCGTTAGATTTTGCAGGCTTTTAAGGTCAAAGCCATTTGTTTCATATCAAAATATTGCTTTTGTCGAAAGCGCTACGATTAATTGGCATGAAGTGTTAAAAAATCACACGGTGTGCCGTGGAGTTAGCTCGAATGTCTTATTTTTCAGTCGAGAAATGTAATTTTGAAATTTTAAAATTACTACATTGTATTTTTCTCAAAAACATATGATTTATAAAAATATAACTCGTTTATAAACATTATATAATATAATAAAATAAAATGTCTATCATACTTGGGCGTACAAAATTTTTGATTCTTATTCGATAACAATTTTCTGAACAACTATTTGCTAGTAAGAAAAACAGCTGATGGCATGATGCTTGATGCAATTCACATTACGAAAATAATTTTTTGTGGTACTTTTAGAGTTGCAATTGATAAAATTAACCTATTTAAATACATAAGATGGGAGATACTATTTTTCTTACAAAATCGCGTCGGAAAATAACAAATTAATCAGCTGTTCATAAAACTTGCAACTTCTTGCTGGTTTTGCGTTTTCGTACTTTCTTGCATATTTCTCTCATTGGGAGTAGTGATAGAACGATACGAGTACCGAGTAGAGAATATCGATACTTTTCATGAGTACTGAGTAGTATCGTGAACTCGATACTTTTTCACAAGTACTGAGTAAATATCGCGAATGCCGTAAAGTATCGATGAGTTAAGAACTTTTTTAAGTAATTTTTTTTTTTTTTAATTAAATATATAATATAATTATTGTGGCGAACGTTCGAATATTAACTTCAATATCCAATATGAATGTTATGAAAATGAACATAAAGCCCATTTACTTCAATACTGTCATAACTCAAAAAACAGAAAACCCGAGAAACACGCATTTAAAGTTTTTAATTCACATATCGGTACCCTCATACCAGAAGCATAAATGTGCAAATTTATCTGTTGGAGTCATTGGGTTGACTTGGTTAATCTTTGGATTTTCTTTGCTATACCAAAACCCAGAATACCATGCGTACACGGAAAGTAAATATTTTACAATTTTAATTGCATAAATGTAGAGCTAAGTCTCGCAAAAGAACTTTCGAACTTAATTTCCCAAAAGTTTTATTTTTACACATTGATGTTTATGGCATACGGGCGACGATATGTATACTCTAGCGATGTTAAGTTTTTAGATTTTTACGTTCCCGGGATTTTCGGGATGTCGTTGTTTCAACCCGGGATCAGTCACGGGATTTAGATATTAATTATTTTTCAACGACTTAACATGAAAAAATTTCATCAATATGGTTTGAGTAGCTCTCCTACCATAGAATAAATAATAAGTAAATGGGTTTGGAACCTACTTTTTTATTTAAAGTTAAAATTATTTCATAAGTAACAAAACGAAAGACAGCAATTAAATTTATATACATTTAATAATACTTTAGCGTGTACATATCTGATAAAGTAATTTAAGGTATGTCGAAAAAAGCTCGATGCAAAAAAAATTAAGTAAAAAAATTTATTTTCTGGTTAAAAGAACTTTATAACACTAGTGGCAGAAATAAAAGAAGCGCCTTAATTACACTGAACCGAAAATCCATCTCTGGATCAAAGAAAAACTTTCCTTACTTTAAGGTCGAAAATTCTTCCGAATGAGTAAAAAATTCTCCCGAATGCGTAATTTTCCTTTGGAATGTGTAAAAACGTACACGTAAATATGGAACCGTGGATGTAATCTATCATTTTGAAGAAATGTTGGGCATGAAAAGAGGATAAAACTTCTTTAGTGCTGTTTCGTTCCCATTTTTCTTCATTTTGAGTGCTGTTTTTCTTCAATTAAGAGAATTTTTTTTGGGTGTAGAACAGTTTTGTCTATATTCCTTTTGTTTATCCGAAATTCCAATTTTTTATATAAAAGTCTACCTCACATTAGACATAATTAACTGCATATAAATGGGCATTTCTCTGACGTCATGATTTTTTTAAAAATACTTTATCGAGCCCTGACCCCCAAAATAACGTAAGCGACATTTTTTTTCAAAATTTACTTTTTGATGCAGAAATATTCCTAGAGCATCTAGATGCATTTCTACATAAAAACGAATATTTAAAAAAAAAATGTCGGTTACGTTATTTTGGCAGTTAGGGCTCGCCATAATTTCAAAGAATGGTTAATTTCAAAATTTATTTAAAAAAATTCAGTGCAGTGTAAAAAAAATATGGGTACCCAATGAAATAATTTCTTTGCGTTCACAAGGACGAATAGGAATGGAAAACGCCCCTTTAATCTATTTTATATTTTTAAGCTAATAAAGTTAGTCCTTAACATAACATTTTTTCAGAAATAAGAATTGAAAAATTTCAACAATATTCAAGGATAAAGTTATAAAATCAATACCCACCCGTCCCTTACGGACCAAAAAATAGAATGTGTTCTAACTTTACATAATCTTCTCTTTCATCTGATACTGTTTTTTTAAGTTTATTGCACTAAAATTTTTAAATAAATTTTTGAATTACTCATATCTTTCAAATTTCAAAGTTCTTTTTAAAAATTCTGACGCCAGAGAGAAAAATTAAGAACGCAATTTTACTAAAAATCCTGACGGCAGAGAGAAAAACTAAGAAGGCAATTTTACTATATTTGGCCCTTGCTATAATGATTTTTTTTGTGTGCAAAATTGCCTGCCGCAAGGTATTATATATATATTGAGCTACACATTTATAAAAAAAATGTTAAATATTAAATAAACAAAAGAAATATAGGCAAAACTGGTCAACATAAAGCGTTTCTATTATTGCCAGCAATATAAATTACAAATCCCGAAAATCCCGGGATTCTAGGCAATAATCCCGTGATTTTCGGGACTTAAAAATACCGGGATCCCGGGATTAACATTCCTAGTATACTTCCATACTAATAATTAATACATGTTTTGTTCTAGTGAGATACAGGTAATTGCCACAGTTATGAAATTTTTACACAACCTGTAGCGGTCATTTCAACATTGGCTTCGGGTAAAAATCTTACTTCTTACTAATATTATAAATGTGAAAGTTTGTATGTTTGAATGTTTGGGAAATCATCACACGGAAACGACTGAACGGATTTGCATGAAATTTTGCAAGCAGATAGCTTATGACCTACAGTGGAAAATAGGCTACTATTTTAAGAGTTATCACGTATTAGGAAAGTTTAATTAAATTAATACGCGTAAATGACTGAACTGATTTGCATTACAGTTTGAACACAGATAGATTATGACCTAGCCTGGAAAAAACGCTACTTTTTTAAGAATTGCCACCTGTTTGAAAATGAAATTTTGCTCAAAGATGGTTTATGACCTGTAGCTCGTTTCTGTAACAATTCTCTACCAAAGCGAATTGAGATATGAATTTGCCGCCTTGTTCTCTACTGCTAATGACTATTAGAGAATGACGTATATTCTCTACCAGTAGAGTTACAGAAACTGGCTACTGGATTGAAAAATAGGCTACTTCCTTAACCGGTTTTCCGATCAGAACGAAATTTAGTACACTTACTACGGATTTCGGAAGGATGGTTTTAGACTGAAATTAAGTCCGATAACTCAAGGCCCCTCCCATACAAATTGGAATTTTCATATTACATACATATCTCTTGAAGTATTTGTGGGAGAGAACTGAAACTTGGTATAGTGATATGTATGTGAAATCAGTGATGGCATTAATCGATTGATGTTTTAATCAGTTAGTTAATTCGATTAAATTCAATCTGATTACAGCTTATCATGATTAATTTTAATCTGACTAAACAACTAATCGTAACGCGATTAAAAAATTAATTTTAAATCATTAACTCTTAATTTGGTCAAGTAGGTTTGGCGATTAATTAAGTTATGCTGGAATTTCCCTGTGCACACAAAGCAAGTTAATCCGATATGGCTAAGTCGGGTTTCCTCCTCCTCCTCATTAACCCTTTAATGCAGAGTCTGTCATATATGAAACGCTTTTTACACCATTTCAAGGCAGAGGAAAAAGGTTCTCAATATGCTTGTGAACGTGCTTTTTCTCATGTTGACGTAGATATTAATCGTAGAAAATTTTTCCATAGTTAAATAATAATAAAAACAAAAAAAAAATAAAAAATAAAAGTATTAAAAATAAAAATAAATAAAAAGTACGTTGAAAACATATTGAGAACCATTTTGCCTCTGCCTTGAAAGGGTTAAACAGCGATTCATATATGACAGACTTTGCATTAAAGGGTTAAATGCTTCACGATCGTAAAGATATCGACCAGTATAACAATTTTTGTTATATAAATTTTTTTGCGAAAGCCGATAGTTTACGAGTTATTAGAGTTTAAAGGTAGCTTTTCTTTTTCCAATCTGGCCACTCGGGTACAGCATCCAATATCCCAGAAATCGATTCTTAAGATAAAATAAAGAGAAATCTTTCAGAAACAGTGTTAATGGTGTATTAAATATAGTATTTTCTAGTGGAATGGGAGCCTAAATCCAAAATTAAAAAAAAGTGACATTTTGAACGGTAATTTGAGGGTTAAGTTATTGTTGTTGTAACTTCCCCATAGTTTTCCTATATTATATGATCATTTATCTTCACGATAAAAACATTTTCATTCTATTATCTCTTTTCTAAGCGAAGATCTACGATTTTGAAAAAACTCGTGTTTTGCCTATAGTGCGACGCCTCTAGCCATTGTGTATAACAACTTTAAGTTATCGATGCAAATTTTTTTTAATCCGCCCCCCTTCGCCAAATCCTGGCTACGCCACTGGTGGAGACCAAGGATAGTAAGCTAATAGGTCCATATGATTCAACTTTATCAGCATTTTTTCCCGGTTTTAAGATCATTTTAGCTTGTGAGACCTTCCATTGAGGAGGTATAAAACCGATGTACAGAACCGCGTTGAACAAGTATTGGCCGGTTATTAAGTCGTAATTAGGTGCCTTTTTGGGTTTTAGTTTTTAAAGAATTTTTCAATGGGTGGGTCCATTTGGTATGGGTAACTCAATGTAGTGGTAACGGTTTCTGTTGTATTGTTTGGTGGCTCGACATTATGTGGGGTGAATACTTTTTTTAAATGGTGAGCAAATGTGCCGGCTTTTTCAATATCACTTTTAGCCCACTCATTGTTCTCCTCTCGTATGGCAGAGTTTAAGAGGATGGGTCTATGTAGTTTACAAAGGGAGTACTCGGTTACTTCAGAAGCATCAAGATTGCTCATATGACGCATAATTTGAGCGTTGCACTCGTTTCTTAATACCTCTTTAAGTTCTTGAGTGGGTTTATCTAACCGTTTCTTGTCTTGTGGATAACGAGTGTGCTGCCATCTTTTTCTTGCGAGTCATTTTTCTTTTAGCTTGACAGTTACTGCCGACGAGATAAGACGGGTAAGATTTTTTTTTGTGTAGGGGTGGGGTCGCGCTCCAAGCAGCTTGTTGCAGGCAGTTGTTAAAATGTTCCACTGCTTCAGTTATACCCTCTTTGGTTTTAAGAGCTACTTTCAAGTCAAGAGTAGAAGAAACTATGCTTCGGAAAGTGTTGCAATCTGTTTTGCGGTTGTGTAGCTGACAATAGTCGTGTTTTCGTATTCTTCAGCGAAAAATATGCAGTAATTTGCCAGTAACCAAATTTCGGAGAGTAAGCCAATATTTACTCCCAATTAGTGATAGAACTTTTTAGAAAAGTATCGATACTAGTACTCATATAGAATACTCTAAAAAAGTATCGATGCCAGTACTCATGTTTGCAAAAAAGTATCGATAATACTCGTACTTCCAAGTAATCTCAGAGCAAACGCAAGAAGTAAACAAAAACCAGATTGCTTTGCTTTTTCAACCTCTTCCTATTTGTAAATTGAATAGTTACTGCTCTTAATAGTTTTTATCAGATCCAAAGGAAGTTTTGGAATAAACTTCCGATAAATTAGTTTTACATTCGTAAATGAAATGTTTATAGCAAAAAGCTCATTTCCAAGTTTCTAAAAGCAAATATTTTATAATTGTTTGACGCGTACATGTATTTATAAATAACTTTACTTTGAAAATGAAATGCAAATGTAGAGATCGAGAAGCAAATGTGGTGATGCTCATTCTTCAAGAATGGGCTGGATTTCACAGCGAAGGTAGAATACATGGGGTGCCTTATGCTGGAGAGTGGCCAAGTTGTCGAGTCGGAAGATCATCCTCTTCCACCATTTATTATCAAAGGGGAGGCAAGATATTCGTTTTTCAATTATTTAAACACTAGCTTATACCCGCGGGTTTCACCCCGCGCTTTTATACAAATATGAAAAATAATTTAATGATGTTAGATTTTATTTCTGTGCCCATTTCGTTATAACTCGTTATTTTTTAAGCGAGTTAAGGTATTGAGGCCGTTTAAAACTATGAAATTATAAAATCTCGTCTGCGCGCTAGGCATACGAAAGATATCAAGTTTACCTCAAAATGGCTCCAGGTATACGACGCGTGAACGTATAACCTTCTTGGAGGTGCCACGGCAGGTTCTAATATTTCCAACTCAAATTTAGTAAACTGGCCTTGATAAAATACCACTTCTCATTACTGTAGCAAATGCCTCAAGAGAGCTTTAGATTATAAGGCCGAACCCGGCTCTCCCTTTTCCATTTAATGAAATTTATTCTGTCAGTACGGCACTTATAAAATAAATCTCCATAACAAATTTAAAATACTTCGAGAGATTTTCTATCCTTCCAGAGATATGTATTAAGAAGTTTTTAGTATGTATGGGAGGCGACATGCCTCCTTTTTTAATAACTCACATTTTTTCCATGAGCAATAGATGCATTTTGTATACACAACTCCATACCAAGTTCCAGTATTCTTCCACAAACACTTCCAGGGATATGTGGCAAGAAAAAGTAAATTTGTACTGGAAGTGCTACGCCTCTTTTTCCTATAACCCTAATTTTCTTCCATGAATTTAGAATTGATTTTACATACCCCAGCACCAAGTCCCAGTACTGTACCATGAACACCTGTAGAGATAAGCAGTATAAAGGAGTAAATTTGTACGGGAGGAACCATGTCCCCTTTTCGAATAGCGCAAATTTTTTCTCCATGAGTATGGAATTAATTTTGTATACACATCTCGGTGCCAAGTTCCAGTCCTCTGCAATAAACACCTCCAGAGATATGCAGCATAGAAAAATCAATTTGCATGGAGTTGCCACACCAATAACTCTCCAACTTTCCAATAACTCTCATTTTTCTCCATGAGTATGGTATTAGTTTCACATACAAACATACATACATATGTATTTCCATACCAAGCTTGAGTGCTTTACCCCAAACATTTGAAGAGATCTGCAATATGAAACTTTCAGTAAGTATGGGAAGTGCTACGACAATTTTATAAAACCGTCAATTTTTCTCCGTGAATATGAACATGATTTCACACAGCGTTGGCAAACCGTTAATCTGATTAACGATTAAAATTTTAATCGCGTTTGACGGATTAAAAAAAATTTGCATCGATAACTTAAAGTTGTGATACACGTTGGCTAGAGGCGTCGCACTATAGGCAAAACACGAGTTTTTTTTCAAAATCGTAGATCATCGCTTAGAAAAGAGATAATGGAATGAAAATTTTTTTATCGTAAAGATAAATGATCATATAATATAGGAAAACTACAGAGGAGTTACAACAGCAATAACTTAACCCTCAAAATACCGTTTCAAACGTCACTTTTTTTTAATTTTTGATTTTGGCTCCAATTCCACTAGAAAACACTATATTTAATACACCATTAGCACTGTTTCTGAAAGATTTCTCTTTATTCTATCTTAAGACTCGATTCTTGGGACACTGGATGCTGTACCGGAGTGGCCAGATTGGAAAAAGAAAAGCTACCTTTAAACTCTAATAACTCGTAAACTATCAGCTTTCACAAAAAAATTATATAACAAAAATGGTTATACTGGTCGATATCTTTACGAAAGTGAAGCATTTAACCCTTTAATGCAGTCTGTCATATATGACACGCTTTTTAACCCTTTCAAGGCAGAGGCAAAATGGTTCTCAATATGTTTTCAACGTACCTTTTATTTATTTTTACATTTTATTTATTTTTATTTTTATTTTTAATTTTTTTTATTTTTTTATTTATTTTTTTAATATTTTTTTTTTATTATTATTTTACTATGGAAAAATTTTCTACGATTAATATCTACGTCAACATGAGAAAAAGCATGTTCAAAAGCATATTGAGAACCTTTTTCCTCTGCCTTGAAAGGGTTAAAAAGCGTTTCATATATGACAGACTCTGCATTAAAGGGTTAAATGCTGCATTCCATTATCTCTTTTCTAAGCGAGATCTACGATTTTGAAAAAAAACTCGTGTTTTGCCTATATTGCGTCGCCTGTGGGCATTCTTTTCATATATGTATGTATGTGCCATTTCTACCGTTATATATTTTTTAAATTACTACACCATTTTAATTAATTAGTGTGTAGTCCAGTTTTGTTTTGTAGAAGTATCGTTAGTATACACTTCAGTTTTTACACATTGAATATATCTCCATATAAATACGCGTATCTATTTACATTTATTTATGTACAAGTCTATAAAAGCTTATTACTTATAAAGCGATTTTTAATCTTCGTTGCTTAACACAAATTTTTTCAATTACTTCTTGTGTTGTAATCGGCACATCATTATGTACCGCTAACATCGTTAAACTATTCGGCCGCTCCTTAATTGTATACAAAGAAGGGACAAATAAGATAGCATATTCAACAATTGAGTAGTCCACTTGCGTTATATAATTTTTTTTTTAAATTTTTAGTTTTTGGTGGGTTTCATGTCCACTAACAACAGAGTGAAAAATTTTTCTATATTCTGAAAAAAATAGCATGAAATGTTAACTACTCTTGCAAAAGTCGCTATAATACTTTTTTATACACTTTCAAATGTCTCCTCTTCGTATGAACTTAGAAAACTGCAAGAAAACGTGGTAGTTTCGGTGCCTAGTAGAAGAGGTCGCAAAAAAGAAGCAAACCAATCTTCCTAGAGGAGAGAACGCGAAAAGCTAAAAACAGCTAGCTATGTATGTACAAGTTACAGTTTCAAAACTTGCAGTATTCAATTTTTAAATATAAAATTTGCAAATCTACCATACTGCAATTTTATTTTTTTAATGGTATTAGGCTCTTATTTATCCAAATTTTCAGGTAATAAAAAAAGATACAGTTCGGATGTTACTTGTTGTCGTAGACGTTTTTTTTAAATTTATGGTTTACTTTTATAAAATCACATAACGCAGTTTGCAAGTGGACTACTCATATATTCATTAAAAGATAATTTGTCATCCGTCTGAAATAAAAAGAAATTAAATCAGAAGGATAAAATAGTATTGTGTTATTAATTCAAAAGTAAATAATTGTAGTTCAATGACGAAGGGGGGGCTCTATCGCCCCCCCTGGCTACGCCACTGTAAACAACTAATGATGTCAAAATAAAAGTGATTAGTTTATCTTTCGGTTTATGTACATAATTTTTGAGTCAGAAATACTAAAAAACAAAAAAATTTACTTTTTTCATTAAATTACCTTTTTTGAAGAAAATTGCATAATAAATGCTACAGAAATTTATATTGTTTAGAAAGTACAAGTTATTACCTTATATAGAAAGGTTTGTTATAAGGCAAAATTTAACGAAAGTAGTGGAAAAAATCGCAATTGTATATATATTTTTTTAAATATCGTTTAAAAAATGGTTATAGTAAATACGTCGTAAAAAGCTATTAAAATTATCTTTGAATTGGATTCAATACTTTTCTAATTGGTCAAGTAGTTTCCGAGATATTAAACATATAAGAAATAGGAAAGTTGAAGTTTAACCTGTTATATTTTCTTTGGTTTTTACTTGCCCCAAATAATTTGGGTATGGTTGAAATCAGCGTGAAAAGTTCTACCGATCTGCATTTTTGGTTTTTTTTGTAGCTAAACGGTCCGTATTATAGCTTGAATCAGCTGTTCGCCTGGCAAACGAAAGCAAAATTGCCAACATGTTGGCAAATACATTTTGGTTGTCAAATGCTGACACGTCAGCGGCGAGTGAAGTTTTCATTTCGATGCCATTTTATATGACCGTGCGTGGTGTTATATGACAACAAACGCAAATGACACCAGATGACAACCGGTTTTAATTATTTTGATAATATTTGGCGTCAAATGTGACCTTTCACCAGGCTTTAGTCAGTTGTAGTCGTTTGACAGCGTGAAACTCTCTGCCGTTTGCGATTCGATTTCAGCATTCTACGCAAAAATTTGTTAATCAAATAACTTGGTGTTAAAGACATAAAATCTGAAAAGTGCTCTAGCAACGTTACAAAAATTTTAATTTCCCAAGCATTCTTCTTAATAGCCCAGTTATGCATACTTAGCTTTGCATGAGAGTTGTCACATAAGAATCTGTTAAATGGGCTTTGCGTGTAACCGGTTACCGAACGCATAGCACTTAACATGTAGAATTCTGTTGGGTTTTGATTTTTACGTAAAAATGGTATAGCAGTGCAAGTGTGTATAACTGGGCTATAAGAGCGTACATATATACATATGTATGGATATACCAAGAATGATAGAATACAAGATTGCGCCAATCGAGCTGAGAGCAACTGGCCGTGACGTCAAAATATACCAGAATGAGAGAGCAAGGAGGATGGTTCCGTGCGCAGAAGTGGAAAACTTTTGACTGCCATTCACCTGGGAGTGGCCAGAAGCGATTCTTGTGCGTACGGTTCAAATCGCAGCTCACAACGTCCGGATATTTATATCCACGTATCCTCTGGGTAGCAACCAAACACCCGTTTGGGAGCGAGCTAAAGTGAGAAGGCGTAAAACTTCGCGTGCGCTGGGTGTGGGTCCCCCCACGTTAAAACCCCGCCCAATGAAAAGAAACAAACAGCCTCGGATAAGACTCCATTTTTCTGATGACGACCACGGCAAACGTATAAAGGACTATGATTTAAGGGTATGTACCTGGAATATCCGGACCCTTAATGGGGAAGGTGCCTCTGCCCGGCTGGTTGATGTCCTCGGGAAGACAAAGGCTGACATCACCGCCATCTAAGAAATGCGATGGACGGGGCAAGGTAAAGGAAGCGTGAAGCCTTGCGACGTCTACTACAGTTGCCACGTAAAGGAGCGCAAATTCGGTGTTGGATTCGTGGTAGG
>NW_016157679.1:93698-134799 GCF_001687245.7 Rhagoletis zephyria | reverse complement strand
GTGCTACAAAACTGCATACCAGAATTTTTTCTAAAGATTCTGATTAAAAAGTTTGAAATTTGGGTGAAAAATTGCAAAATTTTTATAATTTTTATACAAAGTTTAAAATCTGAATTTATATGGTGTTTGTTGTATAGCCAGCTAGGCTTTTATAAAAAAATAATAAACATTAAATAAACAAAAGACAAATAGCCAAAACTGGTCAAAATATCGCACTCCTATTATTTTGTGGACAACTGTACATACATATGCAAGGGGAAATGCATTTTCATCTGACTCCAAAACTATTGGGGCATATTCGCAGACCAAATAAAGTCGACTCCAAGTTGAAGTTTCTCAGTCCCAAATAAGAAGAAAGTTAGTTGGATCTTTTTTTTCACAGATGCCAAATCCACTGAAAGTGATGTGAAAAGCTGCAACTAACTTTAGTGTCGACTTTATTTTAACTATGAATATGTCCCATTATTTACATATAATACGAGTATAGCAGTGAAAAATGATAATGCACAGTTTTTCTCAATATAAATAACTTTTCGACAAAAACAACTTTGAAGTTAACCCATGCAGTGCAATCAATGCATTTGTACGTTCTTTGTCAATGTATCCATCTTTGAAGTGGATTTGTGAAAAAACTAAGGCAGCTAGAAAACTGCAGTTTGTTGCATTGAAAATATCGTGTCTATAAACTACCATTAGAATCGTTAAATATATAAAAACCGATTTGCTTCGCTTTTAATGCCGACACCAAACCACCAAACAGTGCGCATTTGCGTTTTTGGTCAATGTATCCATCTTTGAAGTGAATTTGGGGAAAAACTAAGGCAGCTAGAAAACTGTGGTTCGTTGCATTGAAAATAGCGTAGCATCTACCATATCAATCGGTAAAAAAGTAAAAGTCGATTTTTCAACTCAAATGCCGACGGCAAATCACTTACGAATTTGCCAATTGCTTACATATGTATGTATTTGCATAACATTCGCATTTTAGATTCACAAAATTGTATCTCTCGCATACATATGCATGTACACAATATGTACATATTAAATATTTCGACCTATGCATGCATTTATTTTAAATAATTAACCAATTTAAAGAACAATAAAAGCGTTGTAAAAACGTAAAAATCCGTCAGCATTTCGCTGTCTAACAAGAAAAACATGCATTTGCTTTGATGAGACAATTTCTGTTAAATTTATTTTGCCTCTGGCTGGACTCTGTTAAAATTTGATTGTCTCTAGCTGGCCGCTCTTAAAATGCGCTTCGCCAGTTTTGTTGGTATTTGACAGTTTCCACGCTGATTCGTTCTTGGACCTTCTCAATAAATATACGTTCTCTGTGAGTAGCGAAGCTGGCACCCATCCAATGGCAACTTACACGACTTTATTAGAAAACTAGCCAATGCCCGCTTTGCTTAAGATCTTTTATGTTGGCCAATACAAAAATAGCGTTTAGAAGCAAAAGCGGTCTGTAAAGTNATTAGAGATGAGTTGGGGACTAATTGATCTCCAACTATACCCATAAGGTATGAGTCGAGACCAATTGATCTCCCTTAGTACCCGTATGAGACTAGTTGCGACTAATTAATGCCCAATTGTACCCGATTGAGAGCAATCTCGGAATACTCTCTTTAGAGATTAGTCNTGTCATGAGTTTCACCGATGGTCTTATTTCCTCTGCCAAGCGTGCGTAGTATTCTTCTATGATCTTGCAACTTTAACATTGGTCCGTACACCATGTAAGCCAATAAAAGTCCTTATCAGGAAACTAAAGAGCACAGGTGAGCGTTTTCAGTTATAGGAGGGCCAAGAATCCTCGCGCCCCCAGAGGATGAAAAGTTTTCCCGTACATTGACTAATTGAGTCGTGTGATCCCTTAAATTTCGTTCAAATTGAGCCATATACCTACCGTGTTCCTTGTGTTACGGATGTGGTCGAATCTTTCCTTGTCAATTTGCCACTTTTACAATTTACCTTAATATTTGTGAACTGGTTTCTTTGAGTCTTGTACTACTACTGTTGTAATAACGGCCGCCTCGAGCAATTTCGTCAATCGGAGGTAGGTGCAAGATCGCATTTAGGGTGTATGAGAGCGTCAGGCAAAGGTGCGCTTACAGAATGTTGCGGTCTTTACATGCATATGAAAAGTAAATTCGTCTAAGATGAATATAGGGCCAAAGCAGACCAAACCCCGTGTGGGTTTCTATATATTTCGGCTGCAGCGCAATCCATTAGGTCCCTTTTCTGGAAAACCACTGCTTGTCATGAAATAAATACGCATTATGAATTTCAATGAGATTTTATGCAATATAGCGGGCTCATTTTTAGGGAACGAATTTTTCATCATACAGGTAGTTCACTTTGCGAATTTGAACGAAATCGGTTAATAAATACGACTTTTATAAGTAACACTACTTCAGCGCCACCAGCGTGTAGTAGGCTATAATTGGACCATATACGCAAGATATAACCTCCGACAATTTAACTGGTTTTTGAGTTTAGTCCGATCAATGAAAACGGCTATCATTTTATGTATGAATGTACATATGTATATGTTTCGAATGAAAAACAATCGCCATGAAAGTAATAAACGTTTCGAATTTGCATTAACAAAATCAGTTTTTCCAAATGCCTTTTTCATCATGCAGGTTGCTTGAATTTGAACGAAATCGGTTTATAAATACGACTTTTATAAATAAGTCGACTCTCGCGCCACCTAGCGGGTCTATTTTTGGTAAACGTCTTTTCCATCATGCTGGTAGCTTACATTTTGAATATAAAATAATTCGGTTCATAAATACGATTTTTATAAATAACTCGACTCCAGCGCCATCTAGCGGGTCTATTTTTCGTATACTTATTTCTCATCATGGAGGTATCACACGTTTTGAGTTTGAACGAAATCGGTTCATAAATACGACTTTTATGAATAGTTTGACCCCAGCGCCACCTAGCGAGTTTTCTAGTAGTCTATAATAGGACCATATATGTAAGATATGACCTCTAAAAATTTCACTGAAATCTATGCAGTAGTTTTTGAGTTAACTCCGAACAACGAAAACGGCTATTATTTTNGGTCAATGTATCCATCTTTGAAGTGAATTTGGGGAAAAACTAAGGCAGCTAGAAAACTGTGGTTCGTTGCATTGAAAATAGCGTAGCATCTACCATATCAATCGGTAAAAAAGTAAAAGTCGATTTTTCAACTCAAATGCCGACGGCAAATCACTTACGAATTTGCCAATTGCTTACATATGTANTTTTTTCGATTTATTTTAACGTTGTTTGTACAAATCACCGAAAATAAATTTTTTCCCCTAAAAATCTATTTACAAAAAAATTTTACTCCAATAAAGTTTTATAATTGAAAATCTAACGAAATATTACAAAAATTAAAAAAATTCTGTATAACATTTTCGATTTATTCTACACGGTATTTGTAGAAATCGTCGGAAAAAAGGATTTTTTATCAAAAAATGTTTTCTTGTGAAATATTTCGTTAGATTTTCAATTATAAAACTTTACAAGTTTTCTATTTGCAATCACTAATAAAATGTCACAAAAATCTGAAAATGTTATATAATATTTTCGATTTAATTTCATGTTACTTGTAGAAATCACCGAAAAAAAATTAAATTCTTTTACTGAAAGAATTTTTTTCTCAAAAAATCAAACACTTATCACAAAAATCATCAATATTCATATTTAATTAACATTCCAAACGCTCTCGTGAGATTTAGCTCTGTAACATTCTTCTTTTCTGCTTTGTATTTTGCTTTCGCTGTTAAGTATTCCAAATATTTATCGCTCTTAAAATGCGCTTCGCTTGTTCAGTTGGCTCGAAAAATGTGGCATTCACAGTTCTTGGACCTTCTCAATAAATATACGTTCTCTGAAATATACGTTCTCTGATATAAGTGTGTATAAATTTCCAAATAATTTGCAACAATCTCCAGATACAGAACAAGCATAAAACCTAATGTATACTATGCACTTATCTTAGCTTTAAATTTTAACGTTTTCGCAGCCCCTATGTTTATCTTCATCTAACAGCTCATTTACAGCGTGTTCACTACTGTTAGTGATAGCAGAGCGTAATTTGCCGGCGCAACTATGTAGTATAGTTTCAGGCGCTGGTATGATAGATTCTATGTGAACTCTTTGGCCAGATAAAATACCGGAAATGATATCGTTTTCTTTTCTCGAAAAAAGGCTGCACTTATTCTGCCTTGTGTCAGTGCTGTCACATTTTCATGTTCTTTTCTCAGCCCTTTCACAAGGCGTCGTGTTCTTTTCTCAGCAGGTTGCGCTCTGATCCGGCGAAAGTGCCTTTTCTGCCCTCAAATAAACGCGAGGGTGAGAGTTGCATGGTTGATTTTTAATTTAATCTTGTAAAAATGCAATTATTTGCCCTATCAGAAATAAGTGTTTTGCTTTAAAATTGTTAAAGACTTACAGGCCAAGTGAATAATTCAGCTTTATTAAGTTCTATAAATAAATTGTGGTGGAGTAGTATATTTTCTGTTTCATTCCCATAAAAAGAACGGAACATTTTCTCAGGTTTCAGGGCAACGCAAAGCAAGAGTTCCCATATAAAAGGGCAGAACTTTTTTTGAGAAAAGAAAACGCTATTAGTTTCAATGAATCAGCAGTTATCCCTGTGTTATTTAATTCGTGACACATTGGGCGCGTTCATAAGACTTACATAGCTATTGTCTAAACGTTGGCTGTTTGTCCTAGAAACGCTCAGTTCAAAAGTTGCTAACTTTCCGCCATTTTTTCCATTGCACAATTTTTTAGCTACCTGAACTCAACGTGTTTTGCCCAGCCTAAAAAGGTTTTCGCACGAGGCGATTTTGCGTTCAACTTTTGCTTTCAACTCACGCAGGATTGCACGAAAAAAAGTTGAATGGCTATATCGAGCCCTAACCGCCAAAATAACGCAAACGACATTTGTTTCCAAATTTTATTTTTGATGCAGAAATGCATCTAGATGCTCAAGGAATATTTCTGCATCAAAAAGAAAATTTTGAAAAAATGTCGCTTACGTTATTTTGGCGGTTGGGGTTCGATATGTTGGCTGGCGACCAACTTTGTTGAAAGCGATTAGTTGAAAGGCCGTTCAACCTAAAGTAGAATGCAAAGTTGAACAATGCAAACGCCTTTTTATGACGAATATTTTGATATTCTTTTATATTTTGATATTTTTAGCCATTCAATTTGTTTCGTGCAACCCTGCGTGAGTTGAACGCAAAAGTTGCCTGAAAAATCGCCTTGTGCGAAAGCGCTATAAACAGATAATGGAAAAATGGTAGGTCATATTATGTCCGGGTTATGTAAAATAAAACTAAAATGTTCAAAATAAAATAATGTAAAAAAAAATATTTTTTAAAAACTAGCTTTTATTTAACATGTACAATCAAAGGAATCAAATAAAATAATGTAAAAATGCATAATTCTTTATACATACATATATAAAAAAATTTTCAAATTTTATTTTGTTATGTACTTTCTTTATGTACAATGTGCATGTCCAATTAAAGATATTAAAAAATACATACAGTGGTAAAAAAATTATAGTCAAACCACTTTTTGCCAAGTTTTAACGTATCATTTTCGTTGTTATTTAATTTTGGTTATTTCTATCATAAAAATGTAGTTCATTCTTTAACAAAACCCGTGTAAATCCAAGTTTCTAAATTTGTGCAATGTTAAAAAAAAATCAACAAAGTCTCGTACAAATTTCGAGGTTTTTTAAAACTTCTAAAAAATCAATCGTAGTTTTTAGCCAATTGAAACTTGTACTTTATTCTACTAGAATTCAATGGGCTAAAAAACTGCATACTCAGGATCTAATTAAAAACTCGAAATTCTTACGAAAATTTGTTTATTTTTTTTTTTTAGTTGCATACATATTCAAGGCAGTGGCACTCGATTGGTACATTTGTACAGATTGCTATATTTTTATATTGGACTATTGGTAAAAAATAAAAAAAGGGAACTTTTTTTTTGTTGTCAAAAGATTGGTACCATACAGTGATGTTATACTGAAAAATTTCAACAAATTAATTTTCGTGATTGGGATAAAAAAAAATATTTGGGATACGATTTACACCAAAATTTTGGCAAATACCCAATCATGTGACACTGCCTTTAAGCTTGTATTTATACGGATGTTGTTAAAGAATGAACTATAAAAAACTAACCAAAATTAAATAACAACAAAAATAATAATTTAGAACTTGTGAAAATTTGGTGCGGCTTTAATTTTTTCGACTACTGTAGATTAGACTGCATCACTAAAAATGTTGCGGTTTTTCCGGCGGGATTACCAAACCTAGTATATTTTATGACTTCTACCAAAATATTTCGGAAAAATATTAAGATTTACGTGAGCTCGACCGGTTTGAAAATACCTCTAAAAATGGAATTTTTATGAATAATCCCCTCAGATGACAAAACAGTTTAAGCTTAAAAAATCTACATAAAAATATTAAAAAATTGTATAAACGGAATCATAATAATGAGGTTTTTGATGCTGTTTTTTAACTTTTTTTTAAAGATTTGTGTAAAGAAAACTTGAACAACTGCTCCAAAACTTTACAGATATAGACTTATGAGATATCAGAGGTAAGGTATTTTCTCACCCTTTTTATTTCTTTGCAAAAAAACCTCATTCACGTCCCAATTTTTTCTTTATTCAATACCAACACATCTTAATTCAACATGGAATGACACTCGTTTATCTCACCTTTCTCTTTCATACTTTGAATGAGCTTATTCGCAAAGAAATTAAAAGGGTGAGAAAATACCTTACCAATGATACCTCATAACTCTAAATTGGTAAGGTTTTGGCTGGGTTATTGAAGTTTTTCTTAAACCAGTCTTTGAAAAAAGTGCAAATACAGCATCAAAAATCTCATTACTATGATTCCGTAGAATATTTTTTTAAAGTATTTTTATGCAAACTTTTTAAGCTTAAACTGTTCAGTCAACTGAGGTAATTTATTCAAAAAATTAAAAAAAAACCTGTTTTAATTAATAAAGAACTCAATTTTTGGAGTTACTTTCAAATCGGTCCAGCTCACGTAAATCTTAGCATTTTTGCGAGATATTTTAGCGGAAGTCCTAAAATATAATAGATTTAATAATTCCAGTGGAGTATGGGGAGTGATGCAGTCTACTGTACATAAGTTGACTATGATTACTCGGCCGTCTATCATAGTAGCACAATGCCACTAAGTGAATTTTAAAATTTTCAGGCACTTGCCTCATGCGATTGTCGATTATATTGTTGTTTGTGTGAAATATTTTATTTTTATTTTTATCAAAGTATGTTGAAATAAAAGTGAAAAAAATAAAAAATATTTTGCAACGCAGTTTGCATGTTTAAGATTGCGTGATGTGTCACAGCGGATTTAGTCCTCAAGGCACCCGTTATACTGATCATTGAGAGCCGGTAACCACTCTCCAGTTTTTTTAAGGTAGGTTTTATTTTTCGTTGCTATCTATACACTATAAATACCCAATGTGAAAGAGCGGGTGCAAGTTAGCTACAATTTTAAGTATGTTAATTTTAGAAAAATTACTACTATCTGAAAAATCCAGTTTAAAACAGTTTAAAATTCGTGAAAAAAGTACCAAATAGTCACTTTTGGCCGTGTGGGTAACTTTAAGGTTGGCTGTATTAAAAACAGACTACGCTATTCGGTTTAGAGCGCGATTATCCACGAACATGTACGTAGCGTACCATTGAAGTGCGTTGAAACATATCAAATTTGCTGTTGGTAGAGAGAGAGAGAAGCAACGTCAACGGCAAGGTCATGCGGTGGTGAGTTTTCGTTAATACGCAGATCCCATAAGATGGATCGTGTCAGCTGACACGTTCTCCGTTTTAACGTCCGTGGGTAATTGCGTTTTTAGTGGCTTATTCTACATAAGTAGGGCTGCCAACTATCCTTAGCTATGAGGTGCCATATTGAGGATAAAAAAGTGCCAAAATGTGCCAAATAGAAAAATAAAAGTGCCAAAATTGGTGCCATCCTTTTTAATCCCTTCCATTTAGCAATAAAATAAGAACCACATTTCTTTTTCTAGTTGAATCATCTTTAAAAATTAGAAAATTTTAGTTGAGAAAAAGAAGTACACGCGAAGGATTTCAGAAAAGTTTATTGAAATATTACTATTTTTAAAAAGTGCCATTTTGGCACTAAGTGCCAAATTCAAAAATTAAGTGCCATTTGATTTAAAATAGGGCCAAAAATGGCACGGTTTGAGCCAAGTTGGCAGCCCTGTACCTAAGGTTGGATATCCTTTGTTTTTTCTTGTGCAAGTTGAATGTTTTTCTATAAAAAACAATCTTTTAAATCGCGGATATCGGAGTAGCACGTTCAGTTTTTGCAATACTAAAATTTGTTCCACTTTGATGGGTTTTTAGTGTCCTATTTTCGCATTCTGATGCTGGAGGGAGGATCTGAAATACTTCAGCAAAATGTATGGAGAAAATAAGGCATCTGATATACATATGATATACTTCTGTATATCACTATAGATACATTATAAATATTATTTATTGTATTATATTATATATCGTATGCAAATGTAACAATGTTTTGCTTTGAAACTTAAAGATTACCGAGTCCGGAAGTTTGGTTGTAACTGGAAGTATACATGAAATCGAAAATCCAGTAATACCGAAAGTCTACGACTTCAATAATAAATCAGACTTTCCGATGCTATCTAAGAAAGACTTCTACAAAGAGCTCAGACTAAGAGGGTATCATTACAATGGTGCTTTTCGTGCTGTCAACGTAGCTCGTGGCGACGGATTATTTGGTAGAGTGGAGTGGAATTATAATTGGGTCACTTTTATGGATGCAATGCTACAAATCCAAATTTTATGCACTGATTCCCGCACTTTGCTTATTCCAACAAAAATTAGAAAATTACGCATTTATGGACTACACCATTTCGACCTCATGACAAAAATGAGTTCGGAAAATCGCGTTTTTGATGTCTACGTTGAGCCAAAATATGATCGCATTGTTGCTGGTGGTATTGAATTGATTGGACTTCATGCAAGCCCTGTACAGCGACGAAAATCCCCTGGAATTCCTGTGCTAGAAAAATATGAATTTACGCCGCACTTTACAACACGCGCTTTTAGTACAACAAATGCAGTTCGCATGTGTGTACAGTTAGCTCTAGAAAACAGTCCTTCGATAAAAATGAAAGTTGTGGAAATAGGGGCGAATGGCTATAAACCAATCATATCTAAATTTGTTGAAGGATTAGAGGATTTGCCACTGGTTACGGGCGATTTCTTGTTTTTCACAGATCAAAAGAATGACGAAATACCAGGAGTTCATATAGAAACCGCAAAATTTACAAATCAAACGAATTGCAATTTTATCATCGCTAATAACCTTTCCAAAGAAAATAATTACAGTTTGGTTAACGCAGCTTACAAAAGTTTATTAGAAAATGGCTACCTAATTTCTAAAGAAAAAGCTCCATTGGCCTTAGAAAGCCTTAAGATTTTCGAAAATTTTAATTTAATTGCAGATATGGCTTTGGTTAGTGAAGAACGCATATTATTACTCCAAAAGGTCGTTAAGAAACTCACATTAGAACCAGTGGTTTTAAAAGTTTCTGAAGAAGATATTGAGTTTGAATGGATTACTCAGGTTCAAACTGCCTTATCTAACAAAACACCAGTAATCCTATACTCCTTCAACGAAAGTACAAATGGCCTTATTGGACTTGTAAATTGCTTACGAAAGGAGCCAGAGGGAAGCCTCATAACTTGCTTTTACATAGATGATAAGAGCGCGCCTCTTTTTGATCTGAAAGATCCATTCTATAATCATCAATTCGTTTTAGGCCTTGCCATAAACGTATACCACAAGGTACGCAATGCAAACCGCGCAATATAATTAATTAAATACTTAGGTATATTAAATATATTCCATTCACTAACTGCTTTTTTATTTTAATAGGGTCAATGGGGTTCTTACAGACATTTAAAGTTGCCCTGTGAATTTTGTCCAAGGCCAATATCAGGACATATTTATGGAAATGTTATGCAACGAGGTGACTTGTCTACTTTGCGTTGGTTGGAGGGCCCTTTAGACATCAATAGCTGTTCGGTTCGGATAGTGTTCTCTTCCCTTAACTTCAGAGATGTTATGCTAGCAACGGGCCGATTGGCTGTTGAATTATATGGTAGTAGCCGTCTGGATCAGTTGTGCGTTCTGGGCTTAGAATTTTCTGGAATAAACACAAAGACTGGTAAGCGCGTTATGAGTATGGTAGCCAAAGCCGGTGTCGCATCTTTCATCGAAAGACCATCAAAATTTATTTGGGATGTTCCTGATCACTGGACTCTACAAGAAGCTGCCACAGTGCCAGTTGTTTACATTACCGTATATTATGCGTTCTTCATGACTGCAGATATACGAAAGGGTAAAAGTATTCTTATTCATGCTGGAACAGGTGGAATTGGCCTTGCAGCCATAAGGGTCGCTTTGGCTTACAAGCTTGAAGTTTTTACCACATGCAGTACCACACAAAAGAAACAATTTTTATTGCAAACTTTCCCCGAATTAAAAGGTATTAATTAACACTTATAGTATTTAGATTCACATATACATATGGTACTAATAATATAATCTCTGAAAATTTTTAGAATGTCACATTGGCAACTCTCGAGATACATCATTTGAAATGATGATACAACGTGAAACCAACGGCAAGGGCGTTGACTTTGTACTCAACTCATTAGCTGAAGACAAATTATTGGCGTCAGTTCGTTGTTTGGGATACGGCGGGCATTTCTTAGAAATCGGAAAATTCGATATGTCTAATGATACAAAACTTGGAATGAGTTGTTTTCTCAAAGAGATAACTTTTCATGCAGTCCTGGCCGATAGGCTGGAATTCGCCCTAGATAAAGAAATTAATGCAAGTTTAATTCGGTTAGATTTATGCATGTAATCGCTAAATTTAATAATCCATTTACAGTATTTAAAACATATAATTGATGTTGATATCGAAAAAGGTATTATTCAGCCGCTGCCATCGACAGTTTTTCCTGCTGAGGATATTGAACAAGCATTTAGACACCTTATTGGAGGAAAACATATTGGCAAAGTCTTAATTAAAGTCCGTGAGGATCCGGAATCGCTAGTAACGTTGCCAGTCAGAGTTTTACATCAAGTTTATTTTAAAGCCGATCTAAGCTATATAATACCTGGAGGTCTAGGTGGATTCGGCTTAGAATTAGCTGATTGGATGGCCATACGAGGAGCACGAAAAATCATTCTAAGCTCAAGACGGGGTTTATCAAAGGATTACCAGGCTTATAGGATAGCGTATGTATTAAAAAATATTACTCCATGCTCTACATTTCCTTTAGTAATTTTATTTTTAACAACGGTTATTACTTCTTAGATTATGGAAAACGTACGGCTGTGAAGTTATTGTTAGTATGTTTGATATTTGTACCATTGAGGGTTGCATAGCATTATTAAATCAAGCTAAGCAATATGCACCTATTGGAGGAATATTCAATTTAGCTGTGGTTTTACGAGATGGTATATTTCCAAATCAAACAAAAGAAAAATTTGTGGAAAGCTTTGCTCCCAAAGCCATTGCCACAAAATATTTAGACCAGTTAACCCGTTCTGATTGCCCCCATCTAGAACATTTTGTTGTATTTTCAAGTGTTTCATGTGGCCGAGGCAATGCCGGGCAAACCAATTACGGAATGGCCAATTCAATTATGGAGCGTATTGTAGAGGACCGTGTTAAGCATGGCTATCCTGGAAAAGCAATACAGTGGGGAGCAGTTGGGGAAGTTGGTTTGGTCGCTGACATGGCTGAAGATAAAATAGACATGGAGATTGGTGGGACTTTACAGCAACGTATCTCATCCTGCCTGTGTGAGTTGGACATACTGTTATCTGTACAAGAACCAATCATTTCAAGTATGGTAGTTGCTGAAAAGCGAGTCGGGCGGATGGGAAATGAAAGTGTTCTCGAAACTGTTATGAACATTATGGGCATTCGCGATTTAAAATCTGTTTCCCTGGGAACAACACTCTCAGAAATGGGAATGGATTCTTTAATGGCTGTTGAAATAAAACAAACTTTAGAAAGAGATTTTGATCTCACATTGACGCCACAAGATTTGCGTGCGCTAACATTCCAAAAGTTGCAAGAATATGCGGATGCTCGAGAAAAAGAATCCTCAGATGTAAAAATGATTTTTACATCTGATAGTAACATTCTTGGAATGGAGATTTTGCTAAGAAATCTGGGAGATGAATCACGTTGTAATGAAATTATGATACCTCTTAAGACAGCTGCAAATACTACAAAACAATCAATGCCACCAAATATAATAATTCCAGGATTAGAAGGCACAGCCGGCCAAGCATGGTACAACATGGGAGAACTTATAAACAATCGCTGTTATGTTCTACAACTTCACAAATTCGCAGATTGCTCCACAGTTAAAGAGGTTGCAGAAGCTTGCTTTGATGTAAGTACATACATACATATTTTATTTGATAGCAGTAGTAACAAAGAGTTCTATGCCATAGTTTTTAACTTCTTTATTTTTTCTCATTGAACCATTTTACAGCACGTTAAAGCAGAATTAAAAGCTACAGAGCCTTTCTACATCATTGGATATTCATATGGATCCTTTATTGCTCTACAACTGGCTGCAATGCTAGAAAAATCTGGCTATCGAGGCCAACTCTTACTCATCGATGGAGCTCCACATTTCCTAAAAAAACTAACACTTGCCCATCTTGGAGAAGACTTCACTGATAGTAATTTATATAATTTACTTCTTTCCAGTATTGTTAAACAAATATTCCCAGACGAGATTCAAGAATCGGTTGTTTTGGAATTTAGCAAACTTGATCAATTAAATGATAAAATGACTAGATTTATGGATTATGTAAATAAGCAAAGTTTATATAGCAATGAATACGCAGACAAAATGGTGCATGCAATGTTTCGACGTATAAGTATGGCTGCTAACTATAATTTGGATACAATTGACTTACTGACAACACCAATAGTCTTAATACGGCCTGCTGAAGTATCTTTACAAGACATAGAGGAGGACTATTGTCTATCAAAGATTACTACAGGAAAAGTAGTTCTCAAAGTTATTGAGGGAAATCATACCTCAATGTTGGATAACCCTATTTTACCTCAGATCATTAATGAAATGGATCCAGCTCTTCAGGAAGACAGAACGTTTGAAGAGTACATACGTAATGTAAAACCTGTTGTTCCTTTGGTTTAAAATAGTTTTAAGTTTTATTTACATTTGTAAATGTAGGGAGGTATGTATATGTTCACAGTGCTTTGAATAATTTGTTCATAAGACAATTTAATATGTCCTTAATGAAAAGAAAAAAATATTATTAACTCGCGGCATAGAGTTCATTACACTTTTTCGCTGGGAAATATTAATAAATTTATAAATAATATAATAATAATAAGTAAATAATAATAAAATTTAGCCTGGCATCCTACACGAACAAAATTTGTGATAAAAGCATGTTATATCTTAGTATTGATTGTTGCAAGATGTCGGTAAATTTCGGATTTATTCTTCTTATTCTTCTTATCAGGCCCCACAATAGTTATTCGACTTATCCTTTGCCAATTTCTGCAAGGGCCGTTCGTAGGCTCTCTAGTTTTCGTTGACCACTCATAGGCAGGGCCGTTGTTGTTGTTGTTGTTGTAGCGGCTACAACAACCCCGCCCAGATCGGTTGGTATCTCAGTCGTTGTCGTCAAGTTCCACTAACGGCAACCCTAGGAAGCGTGCAGCTTCTGCGGGGTTTGCCCATAAGGACAAGGTCGTTAGGGATGTCGGGTTTGCCGGGCATGCGAAGAGATGTTTCGAGTCATGTGGGGTCTCTCCGCATGCCGGACATTCATTCGGCACATCCTCATTCAACCTACTCAGGTAGGAGTTCAACCTGCTGCAGTAGCCGGAGCGAAGTTGTGCAAGTGTTGTGCGTGTCTCCCGAGGCAGATGAAGCTCCGTCTCGTCTATGTCCGGGGGTGGTATGCCTAGAACGGCATTCACAGGTCTAGAGTCTACATAACTCGAGACTGAGTCCCTGTGAATGCCGTTCAGGGCCTGTCTGTACGCTGTCGGGTCCAGAGGTTGCTTAATGAACCTCTGGACTTCGTCCGTCAGTTCATATAGATGCCTCCTGACGTGCCTAGGCGAGGGCTCCTCTGCAAGCAGCTGTCTGCTTGGGTGGCCACTTCTGTGGCTCCCGATCAGGAACTGCTTGCAGAGCATTATATTATGCTCCTTTACAGGGAGCATTTGCGCCTCGCCGTGCAGGTGGTGTTCAGGCGACATCAAGAGGCATCCTGTCGCTGTCCTGAGTGCGGTGTTTTGTACAGTCTGTAGCTTCGTCCACTGCGTCCTACTAGTCCCTGGCGACCACACTGGCGCTGCGTAGTTCAAAACCGGCCGGCCTATTGCCTTGTATGTTGCCAGCAACGTTTCTTTGTCTTTGCCCCAAGTACTGCCGGCTAGCGACTTGAGGACCTTGTTGCGGCTCTGTACTTTATTGACAATAGCGGTTGAGTGCGCAGAGAAGGAGAGCAGGCTGTCGAATGTTACTCCGAGTATTTTGGGGTTATTCACCGTCGGAATTGGTGTGTCATCGACGTGAATCCCCAGCGGTAGCCTGACCTCCTTCGTCCAGGTTGTGAACAGGGTCGCGGAGGATTTCGTAGGGGAGAGGGCTAGACACTTTGCAGTGAAGAAGCGAGAAAGTTCGGAGAGATAGCCGTTTACTTTCGAACACAGGTCATCAATTCCATTCCCAGTCGCCATAATCGAGCAATCGTCGGCATAGGAGACAATCGAGACTCCCTCTGGTGGTTGAGGGAGCTTTGAAATATAAAAGTTAAACAGTAGCGGGGAAAGGACACCACCCTGAGGAACCCCCTGTTTTATTTTTCGCTGCTTACTCGTTTTGTCTCTAAACATTACCGACGAATGTCGACCACTCAGATAATTTGCCGACCACCGTTTGAGCCTCTGTGGGAGAGAGGAGGCCTCTATATCTTCTAGTAGCGTGGAATGGCAGACGGTGTCAAACGCCTTTGACAAGTCCAACGCTACTAGAATCGTTCTCTCACAGGGACGGTTACGGTTAAGGCCACGAGTTATCTGAGTGTTTATGGCGTTAAGTGCTGTTGTTGTACTGTGCACTTTACGGAAACCATGCTGATGCTTCGCTGGGGTCAGGTGATTTGTGAAGTACGGGAGTAGCAAGGCCTCGAGTGTCTTCGCTACCGGGGAAAGGAGTGTAATCGGACGATACGAATCTCCTTTGTTTGCAGGTTTCCCCGGTTTGAGCAGTGGGACCACTCTCCCCACCTTCCAGATGTCTGGGATGATGAGAGTGGCCATTGACAAATTGAGGACCTCCGTTAGGTACGCTACCCCCGCAGGACCCAAATTTTTCAGCATCAGCATGCATATTCCGTCGGGACCCATGGCTTTGGAGGCTTTCGCCTTCCCGATGGCCACCTGAACTTCACCGCAAGTGAAAGCAAGGGGGGCACAAGTTGTTGGCAGTTTGTGCAGCCTTCTGGTCACTCGACGCTTGGCTTTGTCCACCGGAGGATGCAGTATGAACTGCCGGCTAAAATAGCTCGCGCATCGCTCCGGGTCCGACGAAGCATGGTCGCCGAAGGAAATTTCGACTCTGTCGTCGTGCTTCGTCGGATTAGACAATGACCTCACGGTTGACCAAAGCTTGCTCACACCAGAGGTGAAGTTGCAAGTCTTCAGATGCTCCTCCCACTTCTTCCGCTTATGTACGTTTACAAGTTGCCGAATCTCCGCGTTGAGATCCCTGATACGGGGATCTCCGGGATCGGCCTGACGAAGGCTATCACGCTCATCGGCTAGAACAGCCGCTTCGGCAGGGAAGTTTGGACGTGGGTCCGATATACATCCTGCCGGTATGAAGCGAGCTGCAGCAGCAGTGATAGCCCTGCGGAACTTACGTTCACCGAGATGGACGTCGGTTGGTGTGGGGAGCGCTGCGAAGGTGTTTTCGGTAAACTCCGCGTAACCTTTCCAATCAGCTTTAGAAAAGTTGATATAGGTCCGGTGTTTGGCGGAGGCAAAGTCGGTTGGTTTATCAATCGAGATGACTATGGGTAGATGGTCTGATGCTAGAGTCAGCATAGGTCGCCACGTTATGCTGTTTATCAGACCAGCGCTGACTATTGTGATGTCTGGCGAGCTACTGCAGTTACCCATAATCCTGGTGGGTGCGTCGTCGTTCATTGTGCAGAATGTCGAATCGTCTATCTGCTCAGCCAAGTCTGTTCCCCTACGATCGTTTGACAGGCTTGAGTGCCAAAGATCGTGGTGCGCATTAAAGTCACCTACTACCATACGGTTTTCACCTCTGAGGAGCGCACCTATATCAGGGTGATATCCTGCCGGGCAGCAGGTGACAGGGGGTATGTATATATTAAATATTTCGAGCTCGACATCGCCTGACCGGATAGCGATGCCCTGACATTCTAGGGTGGTATCCCTGCGGTCGATGTCTGCTTCGATAAGACGATACTGCACGGTGTGGTGCGTGATGAACGCTAAGCCACCACCATTATCTCGCTCGCGATCTCGACGGTGCACGTTGTACCCGGCACAATTCAACAAAGTTGAATTGCTGTGCAACTTCGTCTCTTGGACCGCAGCTATTAATATACCATGCCGACACATGAAGGCGGTTATCTCCTCAATCTTGCTCTGTAGCCCGTTACAGTTGAATTGGAGGAGCTTCATGTGGTTCGGGAGACGTGTCGTGATGTGGGGTGTGAGTGAGGTGTATGTTCTTGCCGCCGTTGGCTGTGTGTGCTGCTGAGGTGATTGCCGCCCTGTGGTGGTGGTGGGGGGCGTCGCAATTGAAGTCTGCGACCGAGCAGCGCAACACGGGCCCTCGAAGTTCCCCGTCCAATCTCGCGTGGTACGCAGACCTGAACATGCCCTAAAGTGGCACCAGCCAAGGCAGGTGTTGCACTTGACTGATGTCACATTACGGAATATTCTGGTCTGACATACCGTGCAGATTGTAGGGGGAACCAGGAGTTGTTGGCGGCGGCGTGTGGGTGGTGGTGCGGTTGTGTGTGTTATGTGGTCTGTGGTGGCTGTGGTATGTTGTTGTGTTGTGGCGACTGTGTGTGGTTGCTGTGTGAGTGTGTGGGGCTGCACGGGCGGACTATGGGTTGCCGTGGAGGCTGCTCTATTTGAGCAACAGGGGGCCACGTACGACGTGGTCCACTGTCTGTGTGTCCGTAGTCCCGAGCAGACCCTGAGGTGACTCCACCCCTCGCAGGCATTACACTTGACTGAGGTGGAGTTGTGGTGTAAACGTCTTCGGCATACACAGCAGGTGTATATTTCTGGCCCAGGGTTTGACTCGATGCCAGCCCTGAGTAGGAGAATGCGTAGTGAATGTTGCCCTATGGACGGACAACTTCTGAGATACTTCGCCGACCTAAACGGGGTTAGATCGCCGAAACAACAGCCCTTGGTCGGGTGAAACCCGAGTCATTCCGGTACGTAGAACCGGCTGTCATGGGAATGAAGGCAGGGCCGTCGAGAGTGTTACTGTTGTCAGTATAATTTTTCTTAAGTTTTTCTTTACATAAATATATGTACATTAGGGCGGGTCAATTTTTTGTAGGAGGATTCAGCGTTTAATTCTAAGCAAATTTTCCGAAGAAACCATGAGTTAAAATCAATTTGGAGTTTGCCAAATTGCGAAAATAAGTTTCCAAGAAAATATGAATATTTTCACTGTTGCGCCCTCTGTTTAAATTTAAGAAAAAGATAAGTGCCGAAAAGAATTCCTCAGACCGAAAAATCGCTTATAGTATGTTTTTATACAAAATTTTTGCACTTTTTTACGACACTACGGACAAATTTTAAGAAACCTATTTTTGCAATTTGGCAAACTCCAAACTTATTTTAGACACATGGTTTCTTCCGCAATGTTTCTTAGAATTACACATAGACTCCTTCTATTCTATACTCGCATAGTCGACAAAATCTCTCATACAAATTGACCCGCCCTAATATATATGTATGTACATTAGAGCGGGTCGAAAACCACAAAATGTTTGAAACGAAAATTTTATAAGTCATGTAGGTGCTATTTTAATCCTTTATTCCTGAAAATAAATCGTGGTTCTCTGCGACAATATCCTGAGCTTGAAAATTTTAAAATAAAAGTAGGAATACCAATTTTTCAAATTTTTCAACGACTTGTGTAGATCAAATCCGGAACTTATAAAATCATAAAATCATAAAAAATTAAATTGGACAAAATAAAAGTAAGAAACATCAATATTTTAGTAAATTAAAAAATTAACTAGGAAATAAAGATTTATTGATTAAAATATTGATGTTACTTACTTTTAGTTTCCACAGTTTATTTTTTTATAATTTTATGATAGGAAATAAGTTCCGGATTTAATCTACACAAGACGTTGTAAACTTTTGAAAAATTGGTATTCCCACTCCAATTTTCAATTTTTCAAGCTCATTCCGCAGACTGAAGATATTGTCGCAGATAATCCGGATTTCTTTTCAAGAATAAGGGATTAAAATAGCACCTGTTAAGACCTATACAATTTTCGTATCAAACAATTTATGTTTTTCGACCCGCCCTAATGTACATTAGACTATTCTTTTTTTTTTAACTGGAAAAACCACGTTCTCAGTTTTTCCGAAAATCTCCAGTTCTAAGTATCTGACCGCGAAAAATTTTACTGGGAAAACCACGTTCTCAGTTTTTTCTGAAAATCTCCAACTCTACGTATCTGACCGCGAAAACTTTTACACCACCTTAAAGTTCTTCAAATTTCCTATCACACTGCCATATACTTAATATTTTCCAATCAGATTATCAGTATAAGAATTACACGGTGCTACAAAAAAAAGTCATGAAATACACCCGAAACAAAACTTAGTGTAGGTTGTAGGTATGGTCGAGTACAACATGAAAATAGGTCACGTATAGTTCCTGAACCCTCAATTTTTTTAATACCAAAAAAACGCTATTTTCGTACGTGATGCACTTATCTATTAATAGCGTGACTATTTTCCATCCAACAAGTTTTTGAAAAGAGGATTCATAGACCTTTAAACCGATGTATAACAATATATTGTTAGACTTAGCTTGTTGGGAGTTTTCATCGGTTAAAATTTAATGAGCCCCTATTTTTCTTCATTTTTTGAATTTTGATCATCGCTAATTTCAAAAAAGTCTATCAAAGTTGCCAAATATGTGGTATTTATCTAAAAGAACATTTATTTCCGAATAAATTGATACCCCTTCTAATGCAACTGCATAAAAATTGTTGAAGCTAAGCAATTTAAGCAAAAATACGGCCTTGAATTTATATGTGTGTATGTACCGAACGTGCAGATCTTTTGAGCAGTGTTGCTATATTTACTCAAAATATATATATACAAAGGCTCTTAAGTAAAAAATTTGTTTTTCATACAATTTTTGGAAAATGGGCATGGCACCGCAGTAGTATACCTAACTGCTCTTCTGCTTCAGGTCCAGAAGCCCCATATGGGTTGCTGCTGCTCCGAATGCTAATATAAATATATACATATATGCTCCATCGTTAATAAACCTCCGCCACAAGATCTAGACAGGTCTAGAAGCCCCGTATGGTTTGCTGCTGCTCCGAATGCTCATATACATATATAGATATATGCTCCATCGTCAAAAAACCTCCACTAACCGCCACAAGATGTCCGAAGCTGCAGCGCAGCTAGCTGCTTCATAGCCCGAACACAATGAAAACGACGAGCTACGGACCACAGCTGTCANACTACATATATAGATATATGCTCCATCGTCAAAAAACCTCCACTAACCGCCACAAGATGTCCGAAGCTGCAGCGCAGCTAGCTGCTTCAGGTCTAGAAGCCCCATATGGTTTGCTTCTGCTCCGAACGCTCATATACATATATGCTCCATTTTCTGAAATCCTCCGCTAACCGCCACAAGATGTCCGAAGCTGCAGCGCAGCTAGCTGCTTCAGGTCTAGAAGCCCCATATGGTTTGCTTCTGCTCCGAACGCTCATATACATATATGCTCCATTTTCTGAAATCCTCCGCTAACCGCCACAAGATGTTCGGAGCAGCAGCAAACCATGAGCTGCGCTGCTCCCAATGCTCTCATACATATGTATGCACATTAATGTGGCCCGAAAATGCATGTGAAAAATAAAGTCGGAATTGTAATGCTCTCACCCCCTAGGGTTGTTCTATATCGTAAAGAAGTATACCCCTATTGAAATCAAAAAATATTTAGAGGTCGCTCAAAGCGCCCAAAGTTTTCCATGTATTTTATACCGGGGAAAAAACAACTTTTCGTAGAATTGGTATAGAATTCTCAAAAATCAATATTTTTTCGTCGGAAAATTATGTTTATATGCAAGAGATTCCCAGTAATAATACCAAATTGTTTATTTAACAATTTTTTCATCGCAACTACAATTTGTAGGTCCGCCAAAAACCCACAAAAACCCCGAAAAATGCAAAAAAGGGGGGACCAATAAAAATCGTTAGTATTAAAAAATGGTTACATAAATAATTGGGTATTATTATTGAAAGTCTCCAGAAGAGAACCAGAGTTTTCCGATCGATAAATATTGATTTTCAAGAATTCAATGCCATTTATATGAAAAATTTAATTTGTTTTCATATAAAAATAGATAGAAAATTTTGAGCGCTTTGAACGACCTCTAAATATTTTTTGATTTCAAAATAAAAAAATAGGGGTATACTTTTTTCGATATAGAACAATCGTAGGGGGTGAGAGCATAACAATTCAGACTTTACAATTTTTGGACCATCCTAATGTACATGAATGCTCCAACGTCAGAAATCCTCCGCTGACCGCCACAAGATGTCGCTGACCGCAGCTAGCTGCTCTGATGCTCCGGTTCCAGAACTACCATATTGTGCTCCGCTGATAAGAATGCTCATGTACATATTTACATACATACATAGATGTTCTAAAGTCAGAAGTTCGTAATATGACGTCACGAAAATTCATGAAGTGCGCTGGCATATATATATGCTCCAAAAGAAATTCTTAAAGTGTGCTGATATACATATATTCGTATGTATATTGTTACGTTTATCCTTGAAACCTTGAGGTATTTCCCAAATATCCTACCCCTCGTATCTCTGGATTGTTAAATAAATGCTCACGATTAACTTTATTGTACAACACAATTTACAATACTCGCTAATACCGTAAAAACACTTTACAATACTCGTTAAACCTATTACAACGCTTTACAAAACTTGTTAACACAAGTAAACTTATAGCTTGCCTATTCGCAACTCACTTTACTTGTAGCTTGCTGATTTGTAACTCCCCAACTCCGCTGTGTCGTGGCTCTTATATACCTGCGCTCGCACTCATGTCAACTCTAGAATGTTCTGAAGTTCATCGCTCATTCTCTTTCTCTCGCTGTTCGCAGTGTTCATCCAACTTGACGTTTCTCTTTGCGGAACATTCTACGTCATTCCTCGAACATTCTGCTATTTCTCGTTGTTTGCTTCGCGTTGCCGCAGTATTCGCCACACGTCAGATCAGACATACTTGCCGCTCCAACCGTTGCAAGTCTTTCCAAGTGGATCACTTTTATCTTGGTCCTCGGTCTCCCCATTGTCTGAATTCATATGCACTGAGTCCTCAAGCCGTTTGCCAATTTTAAACGGATCTTTCCAGTCACGTCTTTGCTTGGAGGTGAAGCTTTTCTTATGCTGCGACATTTACAACCACAATGCGTTACTGAACATTGCTTCCGGCTTATCTCCGGGAGTGCACCATCTCACATGGTCGTGCTTCTGCCGGCCACTGGTGGTGACCAGACCTCGTGGGCACCCCTTTCGCCAGATATATGCCGCATCATCTGTCCATGACACCCAGACTCCCGCCTTCGTGCTGCGCTGCCTTTAGCGTATCTTGCTACATCCGGATCCTTACGCTGAAACTTCCGCCGTCGTTTCATATCTCGCTCTCCCGCCGATGCTAACTTCATTGACCGGACATGTATAATCTCAACCTTGGCTTCCGGCTTAACTGCTCGTCTTTGCCGACCACGTTTTCCGGACACTTCAAAGCGCGCCTACTGCTTCCACAGCCGCTTCCATTTCCAGCCACCGGCGTATCACCATTGCAACGTTGTTCAGTGGCTTTCCTCCTGCCGGAAACACTGCCTGGCTCGTCATGACCACTTGCTTGTTGCGACCTCTTCTTCACTAAGCTGGCGGAGCCGTCACGCTTTTCCTGTATCGGTGAACCACTTCCTTCTCCTGACGAAACCATTTCGTCACCATCACTGTCAACCTCTCCTCAACTAACCACATCCGTTTCTGGTGGAATCTTCGGCACTTCCTCTAAGACCAACCGTCTGCTGCAGCACTGGTTGTCGTAACCAACCCTAAGTGACACTTTCCTGTCGCCATAGGTTAGGATCATTCCCTGGAGGTCAATCTTCATGCCTTGCTCAAGTAGGAAATCCACGCCGATGATGACTTCATCCACAATGTCTGCGACAATAAACTTCGTGTACGAGGCCAACCCGTCGATTATTCCCTCGCATAGTACTTCTCCTAACACTTTGGTTCGCTCACCAGTTGCAGTCTGAAGCTTTGCTCCAGGTAGTGTCTTCACATCAAAAGTAGCCACATCAGGTCGAATAATGGAATGTGACGCTCCAGTATCCACTGTCAGCACTCGCTCCTGCTCATTCACACATCCACCAATAGTGAGGTTGCTCGCATTCCGGGCAATTCGTGAGACGGAGATTATGGGCCCTTCAACTTCTGGAGCCAGCACGTGGCCCTTCCTGCTGGCTCGTTTTAGTTTACCGACTGACTGGAGTAAGATTCGTCTTCCTCAGCCCTGCGTTTACGTACTGCTGGACTGTTGAGCGNCCGGGCAATTCGTGAGACGGAGATTATGGGCCCTTCAACTTCTGGAGCCAGCACGTGGCCCTTCCTGCAGGCTCGTTTTAGTTTACCGACTGACTGGAGTAAGATTCGTCTTCCTCAGCCCTGCGTTTACGTACTGCTGGACTGTTGAGCGCACTGGACCTTGCGCTGCCATCGCGGGCGAAGTGGCCTGGCTTTCCACTAAAGTCCAGCGCAAGTGTATTTGCCGCATTTCGTTCAATAAGTACTCATTGCATTGTACTCTACGCCCAACACATTGTCACTCTTTTTCCGCATACATACACTACTTAGCGTTGAGATAGTAAATACTTGACGTACTTGCTATTACTCCACCAAAGTACGTACTCTACTTTCTCTCATCGCGTACGAGAGATGTTTGCTGCTGCCAAAAGGGAGTAGCAAATCTACTCTCTGTATACTTGTAGTACTGTAAGTACTTGCGTATTAAATTTCATTTCTGGTTGTTAGCGTACTAGTTGATATCGTGTGCGGCGCTGGTCAGCGAAATTGAAAGAGTAAAAATAGAATATGGAAATTGACGATGTAAGGAAATGTTTACGGCCTTATTTATAAAAAATAACGTAGATTTAAACAGTTCTTTAATGTGACATTTTCATAGAACTTTTCTATTTAAGCAGCTTTTTAAATCTATGTATGTACTTAAATTTTTATGAAAGTATTATTTCTCGTTTCAATTCTGACTCAATTCTGATTTCAAGAAAAACGAATTTTCATTGGGCAGAAGGCGCAACAGCTCAGTAACTGTTGCGATTGCACTTTCTCAACGCGTTGTTGGGTACTTCTGATCAACTGAACAGTTGCATGTAGATGATCGTAATATTTTTCTGATCATTTGAGACAACATCTTGTGTGTAGTGAATTTGACAGCTAATGTATGAAGCCGTTCAGAAGATGCGTTACGATCACTGATTTTTTTTAGCAACGGTTACGCTCAACTGCTGCGCCCTCTGAACCTACCCATTGCAGTTCTCAAGAAATATCACGAGATATATTTTTCAGTATGCAAAACTGCTTTTTCATTTACAATACCTTGCGCATGCGTTTAGAATGATACGTAAGTTGGCAAATCGTCAAATTTCTAGCCTGCTTAGAAACAGAGGATACTGGCGTTACAAAGTGTCGAATCCCACACGTTTGTCTAATGACAATATTTTTTACAACAGTTTCTTTGCACTCCTGAAAAGTGCCGATTTTCACATTCGATAGTTAGACATGGTAGCGACGAGATGTACGAGCATTTTTTCTTAAGAGCTGCATACTGATATAAGAAATTTTTTATAAAAGCAAATTTATTTTCCATTTATTGTGGGTAATTTTATATGAATCTTCAATTTTTTTGGGAGTCTTTACAAATAAAAAAATTTCGGCATATGTACATACATACGCATCCATTTAACGAATTTTCATTGAAAACTTTTTTTTTGATAACACTGTGCGACAGCTCAAATCGGTATTGAGTAAAACAAAATGCAAGTAATATGTTTTGAATTTCATTGAGTTTTTTAATAAATACTAAAATTAGAGGCGTATGTATTTAAAAAACTCAGTCGCGATGCATTATATACATACATAAGTATGTACATACCTAATAAACATTCGGCTTGGTTAACAATTCGAAAATTATTCGAAAACCAATCTTTTTTCGAGTCTCACCTTCGATAACGAATGTGAAATAAATTAGTATTCGATTCGAGAACTAGGCCATTCTCCAGCAAAACGGAACCTTCGTTATCCAATATATTTTTCTTTCGTTATGAATTCGAAATCCAGCCCATTATGGAATTGGAATTTTAATGAGAGAGAGTGATTTTCTTATATTTCCCTTCGAGAATGCGTTGGAAATCATTTTCTCTCTCTTGTTACTATGGTTACCATTTTTTTTTGGAACCCATCTCGAGTGTATTTCCAATATATTATAAACGTTGGAAAACTCAGTTCGATATTCGAAGATCATTTTCGAACATTCGCCATAATGTTTATTGGGTACATATATATCTTGACTCACAAATCGGATTTTAAGATTATAGTTGTCTGCATTACCCATTGGCGAAATAAAAATTTTATCCGATTTTTTTAGATCGAAACTATATTTTTACATACATATGTACATACCAGAGTTGTGAAAAATGCATTAACTTCTTTAATGCATAGCATTTTAATCTAAATGAAAAAGGTTAATGCATTAATTTTTGATATTTAATGTAAATGAAAATTGCAATGCATTAATTCCGAAGAAATAATGCTAATGTTTTTTTTTTGTATTAACATTAAAATGTTTAAATTAATGCTATTGCAATAATTTATTGCATTAAAATTATAATAAGCATTAAAACCCTATTAACTAATTTTATTTTGAAGTAAAAATTCTTTGCTGACGTTGAGGGTAGAATTTTAAAACCAAAAAAGATAGTGACGGACGTTAAGGCTGGTTTTCACTATGTCAAGTTCAAAGGCATTTGTCGTTAAATAGGTAAAATCACATTGTCAAATGGAACTAAAAAAAACGGTTTATTGATTGATTTAGATCAGGGTAGGTCCTCAGTCGTGCACATGCGCTGCTAAACTGGCTACCTGTCCGGTTTTGGCTCATACTTAATATATGTAATCGGTATGCATCAACAATCAACATAAAAATCTACAAAAGCACTCTGCGTTGCATGCACATTGGCTTTCATTTTCATAAAACAAGTCCTTCCAAAAGAGGTTATTTATATTTTACTAGAAAAAAAAAAATGTAATGGTTTTCAATAATGCAAACGAGCAAAAGCATTAAACATTTTAGTGCATTAAATTTTTTCATTAGCATTAGCTTGGATAATTTAATGAAACAAAAATTTCATTAGCATTACATTTTTCAGAATTAATGCATTGAAATATTCATTTGCATTAAATTTCATAAACTCATGCATTAATTTTTTACATTCATATTATTGCTTTAAATACCATTAATGCATTAAAAAATTAATGCATTTTTCACAACTCTGGTACACACATGCATACATGAATATATTTAATATGAAGTTAAAATTTGCACATCAATTTGCGCAATCTTCAAATCCATGGTTTCAATTGTACACATTTCGTCAGGGTTTTCCCCGCAACTTGGTTTTGCTGCAGTGAAGCGACAGAGCAAGTTACGTGAAAAAAATATGTGCGGGCACTTATATATGTATCTATGCACATACATATCTATGCACATATGTACATACATATCTATGCACATACATGCATATGTACTTATATATGTATATCAGTATTTTAGTTGAAAGTACGTTTTGCTCCTCGCTCGTTTCATCACTCCACTACATTCCTGTCCTTAGTTTTATTCAGATACCACAAATGTATGTTTTCTTAGAAAATACTCAAGTACTACCAGTAGAGTACTCTACTGTCAAATACCTTTTACGCAGTAGTTGCTGAAGGCAAAGTAAATACTCCACGCATCTTGCTATTGATCGGTAGTTTACGTACGCTTGCAGAAACTAGTTTATGCTTACTCACACTTGACCCGAACGATGAAAGTAAAGGAGGGAAAGTATTTGCGCGGTGATCAGATGTCTTTTTAGGCCATTTAAATGGAATTGCGCAGGAGTTTACTTTCCACATTTAAAACATTTGCCAGAGCCATGCGTTTTCTCGCCCAGCAGTTGGATTAGCTTCTTCAGCACTTCATTTGTCTCGTCCGGGGTCTCCACTTCCACTCGATGGGCTTTGTAGGCTGGTCTCCTTAGGAGTGCTGCCGTTTCCCGTGTCTGAGCATACGAGACAGTTTCAGCAAATGTGGGCTTTGGATTCGCGTACGTCTCTCGCTTGGTATACACGTCCCGCATTCCGTTGATGAACCTCTGGATTTTCACCCTTTCGAGGAGCTCAACAGATGCGTCTCCAATAGCTAAGTGAGGCAACCTCTCGATCTCTGAAGCGAATTCGTGTAGAGTCTCTTTGGACTTTTGGTAGCGATTTTCCAGCTCCATCTGGTAGATCTGTCGCCTGTGCTCGCTACCATAGCGTCCCCCATCAATGCATCGTAGTTGTTCCTTTCACAGACAGGAATAGTCTGCAAGATTTCCGCTACAGGTCGTTTTAATGCCACGAACAGAGCAGCTTTATTACCCTCCATGCTCAACGATTTGCTGTAGCTGTCTTCTCGAACTGCAGCTTAAAGACTTGGAAAGGAATCGTGCCGTCAAAGGATGGAGTCTTTACCTTGGGAGCACTTGCCGAAGTAGCTGGACGATTCATCTGCAAATCGCAGAGGTGACCTTCCAGCTCACCCACCTTTTCCTTGACTTTACCCTGTCTTTCTTCGATCTTATCCTGCTTCTCTTCGATTTTATCCTGTCTTTCCCTGAGTAGCGCGTTGTCTCTGATTAAATTCTCCTGCAGCTGTGTGATCTTTTCATCCAGCTGCGATGACACCAATGCCGACAACTGCGACCTCTGTGCTTCAAGCTGTGTTTGCATCTGTGACGACAGCTGTAATGACATCTTTGACATGNTAGCTTCTTCAGCACTTCATTTGTCTCGTCCGGTGTCTCCACTTCCACTCGATGGGCTTTGTAGGCTGGTCTACTTAGGAGTGCTGCCGTTTCACGTGTCTGAGCATACGAGACAGTTTCAGCAAATGTGGGCTTTGGATTCGCGTACGTCTCTCGCTTGGTATACACGTCCCGCATTCCGTTGATGAACCTCTGGATTTTCACCCTTTCGAGGAGCTCAACAGATGCATCTCCAATAGCTAAGTGAGGCAACCTCTCGATCTCTGAAGCGAATTCGTGTAGAGTCTCTTTGGACTTTTGGTAGCGATTTTCCAGCTCCATCTGGTAGATCTGTCGCCTGTGCTCGCTACCATAGCGTCCCCCATCAATGCATCGTAGTTGTTCCTTTCACAGACAGGAATAGTCTGCAAGATTTCCGCTACAGGTCGTTTTAATGCCACGAACAGAGCAGCTTTATTACCCTCCATGCTCAACGATTTGCTGTAGCTGTCTTCTCGAACTGCAGCTTAAAGACTTGGAAAGGAATCGTGCCGTCAAAGGATGGAGTCTTTACCTTGGGAGCACTTGCCGAAGTAGCTGGACGATTCATCTGCAAATCGCAGAGGTGACCTTCCAGCTCACCCACCTTTTCCTTGACTTTACCCTGTCTTTCTTCGATCTTATCCTGCTTCTCTTCGATTTTATCCTGTCTTTCCCTGAGTAGCGCGTTGTCTCTGATTAAATTCTCCTGCAGCTGTGTGATCTTTTCATCCAGCTGCGATGACACCAATGCCGACAACTGCGACCTCTGTGCTTCAAGCTGTGTTTGCATCTGTGACGACAGCTGTAATGACATCTTTGACATGCGCATGGGCGTAGCCAGGTAGGGGCAGGGGGGTGCTCGAGCCCCTCTCCCCCCTAACTTTCAAATTTTCCTTATATAAACGCTTTAGCTCGCAGTTGGACTACTTCGATGTTTTCGTGATTGTTGAAACGTGGTTAAACAATGATTTTTTTGACTCAGAATTTTTTGACCCAAATCTGTTCGTTGTCTTTCGTAAGGATAGAGATTCCATCAAAACGAGTCGCTCAAGGGGGGGTGGTGTCTTGATTGCGGTGCAACGCAAGTATCGCGCTTCGTTAATTACATTGGATAACGAAGATACCCTACTCGACCAGCTGTGTGTTAGTGCAAGTGGCTCTAATCTTACTGATAAATTATTTATAGTTGCCTAATATATTCCTCCAAATAGTGTTGATAGTCTCTACAGAGCTCACTCAGATAATATTGTATCATTAGTTACTGGAAAATTAGGTGATAATCATATTTGTATTTTAGGGGATTTTAATCTTAGCAACCTTAATTGGTCGCAAAGTTACTGTAATTCGGGTCTTACACCTACTAATCCCTCAACTATTTGGGAATCTCATTTTATTGATAATATTTTAAGCCTGAACTTGCTGCAAATTAACACATTTAAAAACAAGCTCGATAGATTGTTGGATCTAATCTTTGTTAGTGACAATATAAATTTTAATCTGTCTAAATGTTGCTCTCCAGTCACGTCCTCGGATATGCATCATGTTCCTTTGGTTCTTAATGTAGAATTTTATGAGTTCACCTCTGGAAGTTTAGTAGATAAAATTGCCTTCAACTTTAAACGGTGTGATTTTGCAAGCCTGGAAAGTTTATTTATTTATTATTGGGAAGAGCAGCTTTCAGGCACTGATGTCGCCGAGCGCTATGATTCTTTCAGGTCAGTGGTGTATAATACATCCTTACTCAATATTCCTACTATTAAAAGTAAGCCCTATATACTCCCCTGGTATACTAAAGGGCTAAGAAAAGTTAAAAACCTTAGAAACAAATATTATAAGAAGTTTAGATTAACTANAAGTTTATTTATTTATTATTGGGAAGAGCAGCTTTCAGGCACTGATGTCGCCGAGCGCTATGATTCTTTCAGGTCAGTGGTGTATAATACATCCTTACTCAATATTCCTACTATTAAAAGTAAGCCCTATATACTCCCCTGGTATACTAAAGGGCTAAGAAAAGTTAAAAACCTTAGAAACAAATATTATAAGAAGTTTAGATTAACTAATAACCAAGTTTTCTATGAATAATATCGCCAATATCTGAAGGAATTNTAACGAATTTCCGAGTACGAATGAAATTTAATAGTGTTAAATGTGTATGTGCGAGTAAAATCGCATGTGGTCGAACATCAAAACTTAAAGTAAAGCTAATATGTAGCTCATATCCAAGAGTCGGTAGTTTGCACCTTTTCCAAATTTTTAGAACTTTCATTGCACCGTAGCAGTAGTCGTTTTAAGTTTGAAATACTGACAGCCGATTTCTTAGTGGATGTTTAATTATAATCGAAAGATTATCTCTTATTGTCATCTTCTCAGTGTAATTAGTATATGATTAACTCACCACCTCCTTCCGTAAGATTTATTAATGGCGAAACCAGCTTTTCCTGTAAATCCTATAAAAACTGCAAATCGTGAAGTTGGGTTGGGTTGAATCCAAATAGTTTGTTATTTTGCGAAATCCAGGAAACGAAACAATTGCAAGCTGACACCTTTTTAATAATGGTTTAAATTTAATTAATGCTTTCAATCTGCTCACACATATGAGTTGTCAAAAATCATTGTTTTGAACATGTAAATCTCAAGTAAATGTCAATTACACCAATTTACAAAAGTATTAAATGTAAAAATCAGTACAAAATCAGTACAAACTCAAAAAATCAGTACAATAGAAAAAATCAGCACACGTACTGATTAAATCAGCGCATCTGGCCACCGTACGTGATAGTAACTCCACTTTTTTCCGGAGGTTGCTAAATTTCGCTTCTCCAACTCCTGTTTGAGTTCCTCGATCTTTAGGTCTTGAATTTTTGCCATTTTCAAAAGTTTATCCTTCGGGATTTATTTAACAATCTCACTTCTGACACCAATTGTTACGATTATCCTTGAAACCTTGAGGGATTTCCTAAATATCCTACCCCTCGTATCGCCGGATTGTTAAATAAATGCTCACGATGACCAATTTGTAGTACAATTAACTTTATTGTACAACACACAATTTACAATACTCGCTATTACCGTAAAAACACTTTACAATACTCGTTAAAGCAATTACAACGCTTTAAAAAACTTGTTAACACAATTAAACTTATAGCTTGCTTATTCGCAACTCACTTTACTTGTAGCGTGCTGATTTGTAACTCCCCGACTCCGCTGTGTCGTGGCTCTTATATACCTGCGCTCGCACTCATGTCAACTCTGGAATGTTCTGAAGTTCATCACTCATTCTCTTTCTCTCGCTGTTCGCAGTGTTCATCCAACTTGACGTTTCTCTTTGTGGAACATTCTACGTCATTCCTCGAACATTCTGCCTATTTCTCGTTGTTCGCTTCGCGTTGCCGCAGTATTCGCCACACTGCCCTCCACCTAAGTCTGATCATCCCAATCAAACACACTTGCCGCTCCAACCGCCGCAAGTCTTTCCAAGTGGATCACTTTCATCTTGGTCCTCGGTCTCCCCATTGTCTGAATTCGATGCGTCCTTAAGCAGTTTGTCAATCTTAAACGGATCTTTCCAGTCACGTCTTTGCTGGAGGTGAAGCTTTTCTTCTGCTGCGACATGTACAACCACAATGCGTTACTGGACATTGCTTCCGCCTTATCTCCGGGAGTGCACCATCTCACATGGTCGTGCTTCTGCCGGCCACTGGTGGTGACCAGACCTCGTGGGCACCCTTTGCGCCAGATCTATGCCGCATCATCTGTCCATGACACCCAGACGCCCGCCTTCGTGCTGCGCTGCCTTTAGCGTATCTTGCTACATCCGGATCCTTACGCTGAAACTTCCGCCGTCGTTTCGTATCTCGATCTCCCGCCGATGCTAACTTCATTGACCGGACATGTATAATCTCCACCTTGGCTTCCGGCTTAACTGCTCGTCTTTGCCGACCACGTTTTCTGGACACTTCAAAGCGCGCCTACTGCTTCCACAGCCGCTTCCATTTCCAGCCACCGACGTATCACCATTGCAACGTGGTTCAGTGGCTTTCCTCCTGCCGGAAACACTGCCTGGCTCGCCATGACCACTTCCTTGTTGCGACCTCTTCTTCACTGAGCTGGCGGAACCGTCACGCTTTTCCTGTATCGGTGAACCACTTCCTTCTCCTGACGAAACCATTTCGTCTCCATCACTGTCAACCTCTTCCCAACTAACCACTTCCTTTTCTGGTGGAATCTTCGGCACTTCCTCTAAGACCAACCGTCTGCTGAAGCACTGGTTGTCGTAACCAACCCTAAGTGGCACTTTCCTGTCGCCATAGGTTAGGATCATTCCCTGGAGGTCAATCTTCATGCCTTGCCCAAGTAGGAAATCCACGCCGATGATGACTTCATCCACAATGTCTGTCACAATAAACTTCGTGTACGAGGCCAACCCGTCGGTTATTCCCTCGCATAGTACTTCTCCTAACACTTGGGTTCGCTCACCAGTTACAGTCTGAAGCTTTGCTCCAGGTAGTGGCTTCACGTAAAAAGTAGCCACATCAGGTCGAATAATGGAATGTGACGCTCCAGTATCCACTGTCAGCACTCGCTCCTGCCCATTCACACATCCACCAATAGTGAGGTTGCTCGCATTCCGGTCAATTTGTGAGACGGAGATTATGGGCCCTTCAATTTCTGGAGCCAGCACGCGGCCATTCCTGCCGGCTCGTTTTAGTTTACCGAATGACTGGAGTAAGATTCGTCTTCCTCAACCCTGCGTTTACGTACTGCTGGACTGTTGAGCGCACTGGAACTTGCGCTGCAATCGCGGGCGAAGTGGCCTGGCTTTCCACTAAAGTCCAGCGCAAGTGTATTTGCCGCATTTCATTCCATTTGTATTGTACTCTACTCCCATCACATTGTTACTCTTTTTCCGCATACATACACTAATTGGCGTTGAGAGAGTAAATACTTGACGTACTTGCTATTACTCCACCAAAGTACGTACTCTACTTTCTCTCATCGCGTACGAGAGATGTTTGCTGCTGCCAAAAGGGAGTAGCAAATTTACTCTCTGTATACTTGTAGTACTGTAAGTACTTGCGTATTAAATTTCATTTCTGGTTGTTAGCGTACTAGTTGATATCGTTTGCGGCGCTGGTCAGCGAAATTGAAAGAGTAAAAATAGAATATGGAAATTAACGATGTATGGAAATGTTTACGGCCTTATTTATAAAAAATAACGTAGATTTAGACAGTTGTTTAATGTGACATTTTCATAAAACTTTTCTATTTAAGCAGCTTTTTAAATCTATGTATGTACTTTAATTTTTATGAAAGTATTATTTCTCGTTTCTAATTTCAATTCTGATTCAATTCTGATTTCAAGAAAAACGAGTTTTCATTGGGCAGAAGGCGCAACAGCTCAGTAACTGTTGCGATTGCACTTTCTCAACGCGTTGTTGGGTTTCTGATCAACTGAACAGTTGCGTGTAGATGATCGTAATATTTTTCTGATCATTTGAGACAACATCTTGTGTGTAGTGAATTTGACAGCTAATGTATGAAGCCGTTCAGAAGACGCGTTACGATCACTGATTTTTGAATGAGCTGGATATCATTTTCTCTCTCTTGTTACTATGGTTTCCATTTTTTTTTGGAACCCATCATGAAAAAGATTATTGCATTAATTTTTGATATTTAATGTAAATGAAAATTTCAATGCATTAATTCCGAAGAAATAATGCTAATGATTTTTTTTTGTATTAACATTAAAATTTTTAAATGAATGCTATTGAAATAATTTATTGCATTAGAATTATAACAAGCATTAAAAACCCATTAACTAATTTTATTTTGAAGTAAAAATTCTTTGCTGACGTTGAGGGTAGAATTTTAAGGCCAAAAAAGATAGTGACGGACGTTAAGGCTGGTTTTCACTATGTCAAGTTCAAAGGCATTTGTCGTTAAATAGGTAAAATCACATTGTCAAATGGAACTAAAAAACGGTTTATTGATTGATTTAGATCGGAATCGTGTACATGCGCTGCTAAACTGGCTATCTGTCCGTTTTTGGCTCATACCTAATATATGTAATCGGTATGCATCAACAATCAACATAAAAATCTACAAAAGCACTCTGCGTTGCATGCACATTGGCTTTCATTTTCATAAAAAACGTCCTTCCAAAAGAGGTTAATTATATTTTACGAGAAAAAAAATTTAATGGTTTTTCAATAATGCAAACGAGCAAAAGCATTAAACATTTTAGTGCATTAAAATTTTTTCATTAGCATTAGCTTGGATAATTTAATGAAACAAAAATTTCATTAGCATTACATTTTTCAGAATTAATGCATTGAAATATTCATTTGCATTAAATTTCATTAATACATGCATTATTTTTTACATTCATTATTGCTTTAAATACCATTAATGCGTTAAAAAATTAATGCATTTTTCACAACTCTGGTACATCACATGCATACATGAATATATTTAATATGAAGTTAAAATTTGCACATCAATTTGCGTAATCTTCAAACTCCATGGTATTCAATTGTACGCATTTCGTCAGGTTTTCCCCGCAACTTGGTTTTGCTGCAGTGAAGCGACAGAGCAAGTTACGTAAAAAAATATGTGCGGGCACTTATATATGTATCTATGCACATACATATCTATGCGCATATGTACATACTTCTATGCACATATATGCATATGTACTTATATATTCACTATCAGTATTTTAGTAATGTACGTTTTGCTCCTCGCTCTGTTTCATCACTCCCTACATTCCTGTCCTTAGTTTATAATACAAATTCAAAATCGTACTACCAGTAGAGTACTCTACTGTCAAATACCTTTTACCGCAGTAGTTGGCTGAAGGCAAAGTAAATACTCTAGCATCTTGCTATTGATCGGTTAGTTTACGTACGCTTGCTATTTACGCAGGTGGCGTCGCACGAAGATGGAGCGCACCAGCGTAAAGTTAATGGCCCGTAGTCATAGTCAAAATAAAGTCGACTTTAAAGTTAGTTGCAGCTTTTTTGACAGATATCCCATTGAAAATTATGTCAAAAAGCTGCAACTAACTTTAAAGTCGACTTTATTTTGACTATGACTACGGGCCAATGTAACGAAAAATAAGAATAAATAAAGACAGAGTGGTTTTAGTACAGTGAAATCAAAGGTCGTTTTATTTGTAGTTATCTGTGCGTTTAAATATTTTCGTACAAAAAAATTGGCTTACCAAACGAGGTGTGATAGCTGCGATATCTACTTCTTCGGTCTTCTAAGAAGTGAAGAAGTGCTAACAAACGAAAAGGGATGTAGCCCACCGCACAGTAACTTTCGTTAAGTTTCCCCTCCAATAAGTTACCGTACAGTGGGGCTTATTGTTAGCGGCTGGAAAGATAGCCGTAACTTATGTATGTGTTTGTGTGCTCTTACATCAAGTGACAAAACGCGGATTAGGGTGGTGCAATATATTTAGGTCGCGGACCTAAACATACCGGCCCCCTTGCGGTAAGCAAGCTGAGAAAAAAAGGAGTCGCGTCTCAACCGTCACACGCACATGAGGAAAGTTTTAAGGACTAACTATAATATGCAGAGCTGATTTTGTACTGCGCGGGTCTGCTTATTCGCCAACGCTTTCGTCGCGACCGACTCATCTGAGGCTGAGGAGAAAAGGACATTGTTAATTGAAACAGACGTGGTTTGGAATTTCAATGCACTTTTTTTATTTAAATTTTAAGGTCTGTGTGTGTGATGAGTGTGTGTGTATGTGTGGTTTTGTTTTCTTAATCTCTACTTTTATGGTTGGCAGGCTCCCGAAACAACCAGACCGTATATGGTCGCCTGGACCAGGAGACCACCCACGGTGGATGGGGGTCCCGCTCACCATCATCTGTGCTTGCAAATCGAGGCCCAGTGTGATGCGTATTGGCGACCCGCGAAAGAATTGCGGATCCGCCAAGCGCATGAACAGGAAAGGCGCCGCGACCTTAGGGTCCACGTTCGACGGTGGACTCATACGTATGTGGTGGTCTAGCACGACCGCTTGCGTCGTAATCCGGTCGGAGTTGCCGTATCTTCCTCGCATGGCGATCGTGCAACGCTGAAGTCGTCCGGACCCATTGCGTTCCAGCTGGAGATCTCTCACTAGTTCCGAATCAACCAACGAGTTCGGTGCGCAAGGGTCAATCATNTTCAATCATTGCGCGGACCAAATCCTCACTATTGCGGTCGGTGCGATGGGTATAAGCGCACGAATAATTGGCGTTGGTATTGCACTTGGCGTTAGGCGTCCTGTTCGGAAGCCGGTAGGTGGAACGTGTTGTAGGGCACGATTACCATTTTTGTTCTCGTCGGAGCGGTTTTTGCGGTATGGTGTTGATTTTCGTAGTCTGGACGATCGCTTAGACGACCGGAAAGGACGAGTTTCCGCGCCGTCGCATCGTTGCTGCTTACGCTGTGATCGTGATGACGGGCGGAAAGGACTTGTTTCCGCGCCGCCGTGTTGTCCCCAGTTGTGTTGTGGACGCGTTTGCGAGCGGAAAGAACGAGTTTCCGCGTCGCGCCAGTTGTATTGTGCGCGGGTTGGCGAGCGGAAAGGACGAGTTTCCGCGTCGCCCGCGCGTGGTGGTAACTGGTCTAATCGTCTGGGGGTGCCAGTTCCCGAGGTGCACTCTTCTCGCTCAAGTGGGAAAGAGTCGAACCTCTCTAACCCCTCCAATTCCTCCACTTCGACCTGCTGCGCCCACGACTTCGTCTGCTCCGGAACGTCGATAGAGAGTGCCCCGTCCGAGCTCTCGCCGTCGTTGATCGCGTACGCTGGTTGCCTTTGGTCTTCGCAATCATCGAGATGGAGCGAGATGTGATGCTTTTCGCGACATCGGTGGCATCGATCCTTGCTGCTGCACATGTCGAGGCGGTGGAACGGCGAGAGGCAGTTTGGGCAGTATTTATGCAGCAGGACTGCACGCAACCTTGCTTGGACCGCTTTGCCGCGGTAAAGGGGGCATAGTCGAATGCCATGAGCTCCGCCGCATAGCCGGCATGGAACAGTAAATTTGTCAGCGCGTTCTTCCGCATGTGCGCGATTGGCCGAGAAACGAGTCATTCTGTAAATGTGTCTCATAGTTATGCCCGTAGGTGTAAAAAAAAAGAGAATCTTCAGAAATTTACATACTGTTGTTTTAGTTGGGTGGCAAGTGGCGAAAATCTTTCTGTTTGTATAGCTCAGATTTGAAAGTACATTTTGCTATACTTATGTATGTATGTACATCTTTTTCCGTTTATCTCTTAGTTGCAATTTACTTTAGCACCGAACACATTTTCGTTGGCAAGTTAGCTATCATTGCATCTTGTTTGATGCACATGGAAATTCTACGTAAAATATTGTAGGCGTGCAAATTCAGTATTATGCTTCATTAAAAAATGTTTGGTGTAAACTTGGCATTACTTACGGGTTTGACTTTTCAGAATTCTCCCCAGGTGGCGCTCATAACATTATACTACGACGCAGTGCCGTATTGTAGAACGAGGAAAAAAAATTCAGCTTAGTTATTAATTTACGTGAGGTTCCCCTTTAGTTTTATTTGGTTTTTAAGAAACAAAAGAGAAAATTTGACAAAATGAGAAGCATCTCAGTTTTGAGCAGGGTATGAAGATCCCTTCGTTTCGACGATATAGGGGTTCTTATATCGTATACGATATAGCAAACTCTTGCCTTTTGGCAAGGTTATGTGCCAGCTGTTTGTAGTTATTTACATTTCTCCGTGTCAATTCGTTTTGTTAAATTGTTGGGAGATATATTAGGTGCAATCCCGTATTCCTCGGACTCGGACTAGTAAAACTGTCAAAAAATAAAAATTCGCTCAGAACGAGAGAGTAACATTGAAAAGTACGGGATCGCTTTCTAGTAAAAAATGGTAACTTCTGTCAACTTCAACATAACCTCCAAATTTTGGTTGTAAATTTTTGCTTATTTTGTATGTAAACACACTCAGCTCACACATGTAAATAACCAAAAATACTTTCAAATTCATTAGAATCCACTTAAACAAGTAATTAAATACTTTTCAACATGAATTAGCAGAGTGCACTTTTCTTTTGTTTACAATTTGGTTGCCAAACACACTACAGCTGATCGTTTGACACATTTACCAGAATTTACCAGCAAAAAATTCTCGGACTAGAACTGGTAACTTCTGACAGAGAGAGAACCGTAGTTACTCTCTTTTTTTGTCCTCTCAATAGTCTGAGAACCGAGTACGGGATCGATTTCCAGTAAAATCTGACTGATTCTGACTATTTCTGACTAGTCCGGACTCGTACGGGATCGCAACTATTGTTTATTACATAAAGATGGCGCATCCCGAGGAAGGATAGGAAAAACATTAGTGTGAATATCCGCTAGGGCCATTCTTGGCTTTGGTTGAGTCGACAAGCGTAATTTAAGCAACAGTGATCCGCAGAGCTATAGGCTTTGTTTGTGTGACAGCGGGAATCGTGTGAGAGGTGCACGTAGAATGCTCGCCTAGCCGCCGAACTCAGTGGACACTGAAGTTCACATCCGAAAGCAGCTGTCTCAATGATTGGTGATGGAACGACTGATTTGGGGCAGCACATCCATCGAATTATGTTATTGGTTTTGGAGGCAGGATGACCGAGCACAGTCTTATATTATAGACGGTTCGTCCTGATGTGGTGTCACAATGAAGAAATGCCTTTTCACCCTACCTATCGCTAAAATTGGCTGTTGAAGGGCCTGCTAGCGCATAGGTTCGACATATATTGATAAATCGTTATGAAAGTCATATGGTGGCAACGTGACTTAGTGCCGCTTCAACATAATATGCATGTATATGTACTTATGTAGATATGTATGTGCATATGTACTTATTATATTGAATAATAAATGCTTTCAATAACGAAATATTTGCGACAACATTGTAGTTTCTGTGAACAAGCGTATATTTCGGAAACCACTGAATTTATGGAATTGCAAAAGGAAATAAATTGTATTAATGGGCTTTAGCAGAATGAAAATCTATAACTTGGGTTTTTGTGGAGATATGTAATGCAATATGGTGCATTGAAAAGTTTGCAAACTCGATTTTCTGTTTAATTTTGTGTGTAGCCGGGGTTGTGGTTTGACGACCTGGGCCTGCCACCCAAAAAAATTAAAGAATATGGAATCATTATACCGGCGGTCTTTCTTGCTAAATGCGTTAGAAACAGCCACTCGAGAAGTAAGGGTCGGATACTTACTAGCCGTGCAAGTTGCTTAATAATAGGCCGTATGAATAAAAACTAAGCAATTGCTTTTTCTTAAAATTTCATACTGCTTACTTCAATTTTGTTTGAATAAATTGAGTAAAATGTCTGATATTTAAGAAAAAGCAATTTCTTATTTTTTATTCAAATGGCCCAATGTTGTGGAAACTAACAGCCAGTTTAAAAAAAATGAATTTGAAACCGTAGTGAAAGGTGTATTCCACAAAGTGTGATTGACAGCTAAGGTAGGCTCTCTTTTAAGGTACTATTATGCCAAAAGGTATAAACAAGCGATTCAGAATTCATAAAAATTTATTATTTTTTTGTTTCTTCTGAGCGCAATGTCAAATTCAATCACACTTTGTTGAATACATTCTGGCGGTACGTGAGGAAAATGAGACATTTGATGGCTGTAAATATTCTTGTTTGATATGATAACATGGTCTTCACGTATATAGACGTCAACGCAATTTATTGAACGTGCAAGCGCAAGGTAAGTACATAAGTATAACGTATAACCGAAAAAGTGGCACCTCTAATGGAATCAGAGGTGTTAAAAAATAGGGATAGCAACAAACTGCGCGATCTTCCTCAATGGCTGAGCTGTCATTCATTTTTAACCATGAGGTAAGTGCAGCGGTATTATTCGTATTTGCCGTATTTTCTATTTAACTACATTTGGTTAGTTCGCAATTCATATATTCGCTTGGTTTTTTTCTTTTTACATATGGAATGACACCGCGACTTGTGTTTTTCTTTTCCTCCAGAAAAGTGAAGAGTGCTGTTTTTCTGGTCTTATTGGAATACCATATTTACACCAGTGGGTACAGTGCCATCAAATTGGCGCATACCTGAATCAGGCATTGACCACATTTTCCATGCAGACAGAGAGGAACAACAAAAGTGAATTTTAGAAAACTTTGCCAAAACGCTGCCAGTCATAAATCGGACTTTAAATGGATCGGTGCGTTTTTGTGAAATATGCAAAATAATCAAACCAGATCGCGCACATCACTGTCGTGCTGCAACTAAAATGAAAGGACCTTCGTGAATGGCATCGTTTTTTTGGAGGTTGAGAAACGCCCGATTCTGGCTCTGTAGGTGGAAAGAGCTGGGTAGCGAATTTTCCTAATGGTGACGGTATACTAAAATATATATTTGATATTTTGTGATTCCACCGATGGTAGCTAATTTTCTGTGATTATTGGTTTTATTCTAGGTGAACGAATTACAGCCTTTTGTAATCGCGTCAATACATATTATGACTGGTAAACGTAATGGTAGTGTGCAACGTAAAATACGATACGATATTGTTGGTTGGACTGACTGAATCCGCGCGACCAGTCAGTATCCAACCGAACACGGTCTCTTGCGCGAGAAGCGTATTTAATACGTTCTTCCTCATTCCGCTTAAAATTATTTGCGGGTAAATATCTCCTCATAAGACAAGGTCAACTGGCTCATTGACGAAGAATCTTTTGTCCGCCAAGACCAAGTCTGGGAACGATTGTCGCATCATTGCGCTTATCTGACAAGTCGGAAGATCACCGGTTAATTGCGGTAAAACCAGCACGATTGCTTCTATATTAATTAACGGGTCTGTGGGTGACCGAAGTTGAATAGCACACGCTTCTTTTACCTGCGCAGATACAGAGTTATTGATGCCCGAAACTTGGGCATGCAAGCGTTTTGATGGCAGGTTGATTCTCCGTTTGAGTCTCTCAGTAATGAACGAGCACTCAGAACCAGAATCTATAAGCGCTCTAGCCGAAAAATGTATACCATTATAGTGTATGTTTACGCGTGCTGTTCCTAACAAAACTGCTTTACTTGTATTTGCGTAACATGAATTTACATTTGCAACCGATTTGATATTTCCTTTTTCAGATTCGCGTCTTGATTGAGCCTGGTTTGGAGTAGATTCTACGTTACCCGATGGATCCGTTGTTGCTTTTGGCTGAATTGGCATATGGAGCAACTTGTGATGTCTCGAATGACCAGTGCTGCAGTTAAATGAGCTAGTACATCTTGAGACTGTGTGCCCAGCAGATAGACAATTCAAGCAACTGCGAATGCTCTTCACGTAATCTACTCGCTCCGTCGGCTTTAGACGCAAAAATCTGTCGCACTTTGATAGCTTGTGTACATTGCTGTTGCACATTTTACATGTTGCCTTTGCTACACTGGCTTGAAAGGCGCCAAGCTTTTTTGCAGGCGTCTCTGCAGAATTCCG
>NW_016157679.1:86148-89184 GCF_001687245.7 Rhagoletis zephyria | reverse complement strand
GAATCGTCTATCTGCTCAGCCAAACTGTTTCCCCTCCGATCATTGGCCAGGCTTGAGTGCCAAAGATCGTGGTGCGCATTGAAGTCACCTACTACCAATCGGTTTTCGCCTCTGAGTAGCGCACCTATGTCAGGGAGATATCCAGCCGGGCAGCAGGTGACAGGGGGTATGTACACGTTAAATATTTCGAGCTCGACATCGCCTGACCGGACAGCTATGCCCTGGGTAGTGTCCCTTGGGTCGATGTCTTCTTCGATTAGCCGATACTGCACTGTGTGGTGTAGAATGAACGCTAATCCTCTACCATTATCTCGCTCGCGATCTTTACGGAGCACATTGTGGGCGGCGCAACCCAACAAAGTTGAGTTGCTGTGCAACTTCGTTTCTTGGACCGCAGCTATCAATATGCCGACCCATGAAGACTGCTATCTCCTCAATCTTGCTCTGGAGTCCGTTGCAGTTAAGTTGGAGTACGTTCGTATGCCTTGGGAGGCTGGTCGCGATACGGGGAGTGAGGGAAGTGTGGGGCCTACCTTGGGCCTGTTGCGCCTGACGCAGTTGCTGTTGCAGCCTGATAACATCTGTGATAACATCTGTGGCATGGCAGCCAATAACGTGTTCATGTCCATAGCTGTTGATGAACTTGGAGACTTTTGCTGTTGTTTAACCTTCCCGGATGTCTGCTGCACATCCTTCGACGAACAAGCGGCCTCATCCTTATGTTCCTCCTTTGCGGATGCATCGTCGAGTTTACCCTGGAAGTCGTATTTGTCCACGTCGATGTCTTCTGCTTCCATAGCCTCTCGCAGCCATGATAGTAGGGTGGCCAGATATTATAGGGACATAATCAGTACAATTGGGATAAAAGATCAGTACAGACCCATAAAAATCAGCCCATTTTTAAGCGTATATTTTTATTATTAACAATATAACAACCAGATAACAGCGCAATAATTAAAAAAAAATAACTAATAGACTATTAAATACGTATAGTATTATCAATACAAAAATTCATTACTTTAAAACAAATCAATTGTATTACGTATGTATGTACAGCTGTGCTCAGGAAAATAGTAGTAAAATGTAATGACAGGTGTTGAAAATATTTTCTTTCCTTACTTAATTTACTTTTTTTATAAAAATATAACTAATTCTATAACAAAAGACATGTGATTTGCTGGGCTAGAGCTGTTTCGGCCATTGAGTTAAAAGGGAAATAAAATTTCCTTTGTATTCCTACGCGCTTCGACGCATTTCGCGCCTTCCTCAGGAAGTCTGTTTTTTATTAGAACGACAAACAATAAACATGAAATACAATATTTTGAACTTTACATTTAACATATAACTCACATTTAACAATAATAACATTTACATATATCACAGGAAAAATTTGTTGTGTACGTTGACACCCATCAATTGTTTGTTTGTTTCTGCTTTCGCTGGCGTTCATTCCTACTTTGGATAACAGCTGTGTAAGCGCTGTTTGGGCTGTCCACGTCTTCTTTGAAATTCATCGTGTTGTTAAGCTGCTGCTGTATGCGGAGACTTTCCAGTGTCATTCGTCTTCTTTCTCTTCTTTCTACATCTAAGATCATTGTATTCGCGAAGTCAGCTGTGTGTTCGTTGTTAATCAGGTGTTGAGCCAATGCTGTTGTCATCTTTTTGTTTTTTGCATCCATTTCGTGCTCGTGGATTCTTATGCTTAGCGCTCTTTTCGTAGTGCCAATGTAGCATTTATTACAGCTTTCGTTTCCTTTGCCTTTGCAATTTATTTGATACACTACATTGTTTTGTTGTTCCTTCTGAACTTTGTCTTTTGTTTTTGTAAAGATTCTATGCAGTGTATTATGAGGTTTGTGAGCGTATCTAATTTTCTCATTTTCAATCATTCTATGCAGTGTTTGATTGTTTTTTAGCCCCGGAATGTATTTTACGCCTATGTATTTTTGTTTCTGTATTTTCTGTGTGATTTGGGCGTGAAGTTTTGTTGGTTGTTCCCCCTATTAGCCTTTCTATCAAATTGTGCGGGTAGCTACTTTTGAAGAGTATATCGCGTATTTTGTTATTGTTTTCTCTGTTGAACTTTATGTCGCTTATGCTACGTATTTTTCGTATGAGGCTATTGGCAGTGTTAATTTTTTGTCTCCAGGGGTGATTAGAGTGATAGTTAATTATTCTGCCCGATGCAATTGATTTCGCATACCAATTAAAAATTAAGTTGTGCTCGTTACGATGTATTTCTATATCTAGGAAGGCTATTTTGTTGTTATATTCTTTCTCCGTTGTGAATTGTATCTTGGTATGCTGTGTATTTAATGTCGTCAGTATATCTTCCACGTCTTTGATTTTAACTATTGCTAATATATCATATATATATTTGCTTATGTATTTAATATATATGTCCTTAGGTTTTAATTCAGCTATGCTGTCGTCCAATATTTTGTCAAGTACAATGTCTGCTATTGTTGGAAATAGTGGGTTACCCATTGGCATACCATAAATTTATTGGTAAAAAGTATTGTTGCATATAAAATAATTGTTGTCCCGTAAACAAAAGTCTAGNAAAAAACAAAAAGATGACAACAGCATTGGCTCAACACCTGACTAACAACGAACACACAGCTGACTTCGCGAATACAATGATCTTAGATGTAGAAAGAAGAGAAAGAAGACGAATGGCACTGGAAAGTCTCCGCATACAGCAGCAGCTTAACAACTCGATGAATTTCAAAGAAGACGTGGACAGCACAAACAGCGCTTACACAGCTGTTATCCAAAGTAGGAATGAACGCCAGCGAAAGCAGAAACAAACAAACAATTGATGGGTGTTAATGTACACAAAAAATTTTTCCTGTGATATTTGTAATGTTATTATTGTTAAATGTGAGTTATATGTGAAATGTAAAGTTCAAAATATTGTATTTCATGTTTATTGTTTGTCCTCCTAATAAAAAACAGACTCCCTGAGGAAGGCGCGAAATGCGTCGAAACGCGTAGGAGTAGAAAGGAAATTTTATTTCGCTTTTAACTCAACGG
>NW_016157679.1:76254-83265 GCF_001687245.7 Rhagoletis zephyria | reverse complement strand
AATATAGACTTCTTTGGGGGAACCACAACCAGTCTCCTAGTATCAGACGATTACCGGCGGACGGGGTTGAGTAACTGAGTTACTAATTGAGGGTAGAGTAAGCGTTGGAAGATTAGATGGCGGTGCCACAACTTCAATGGGGGACGGGGAAGATACTGCAGGGTCGTTATTATTAGAAGCAGACTTTGATATATGTTCTTTTGAGGAAGATAACTGCGTTGTCTGTGGACATGGAGAAGAAAGATTAATTAAGTCATTCTGAAGATTGTTCTGACGTGGAACGGTCCTTTCATTAGGCGGACTATGAAGACGCTTACATTTTGACACACGAATGTCCTTCATAGATTGTACGGTATCTAAGCATTTAAAAGATTTAAATACATTTTCGTAATGTTTAAATTTTTCGGTCAGTACCGACAACTCTCTCCCTACCTCAGAAAACCCATTTCTGGTTTGCCTAAACAACTTAAAGAGATCCACTTCGGTTGACCTGCACTTTAAGCAAGACCAGCGAAGACCTTTGCCATCATTAATAGCGTCCAGAATTCTTCATGTCAAACCAGCACATTTTAGATGGCAAATACCATCACAGAGCCAGCACGATAAGCAGCGTTCAGATTCGCTTTTGATTTGGCAGTTATCAAGATCACACTTCATATTGAAAGATTTAATAACACTTATGTTAATAAAAAGACAAGCAAAATAAGTTTACAACAACACACACAACAATTCAGGAGCTGATGTATTTAGCTTAAAAATATATGTAGCGAACAGTTTGAGTATCACTGTAATGTGATACTTAATAAACGCAGCGCAAACAGCTGTGACAAGAAATACTAAACGAAGTAAACAAAAAGAGCAAAAAGAAATGTGCAAAAATAGAAACGATCTCAGTTAACTACAAAGGAATAACAACAACAATGATAACAACAAATGACTCGGCAAGATTAGATGTAAGCTAGTGAAATTTAATTAAATTTAATAAAAACCACAAAAATCACAAAACTTTCACTTAGCTTCGGTTATTATCACACTAAGATGCTCGTAGGCACTTTTTATAGCAACTTTTACTCAAAATTAGCACAATAAACTTTGCAAAATACAAAGACCAATCAAGGCACAAATAAGTAGAACTTCACAGCTTGACGTTTGCGTATGAACCTTTGAGTCCATTTCATCAGCTTAAAGTTCAGTTTTATGTTTATAGTATAATTATTAGGTAGTTTTAGAGAAAACTCTGTCTTTAAAAATTCAATTGACTCAAATCAATAGGTAAGTATTGCAGATGAGAATAAGCTATTAATTTATAAATATATACTTTATATATTACTCAATATATATACATATCTCTTTATTTTGATTATTTGTTTTTGTTATTTATGACCTTATAACAATTATATTCAACAATTTTTTTATTGTTGTTGTTGTAGGCTAGTCGATCGATTGCGTTTGTGTGCAAGAAAAATTACTTTTTTCTTCACGTTTTGCCCAACGTTTCGCTAATAACCTTAGCATTTCAGGGGCGAATCTTTATTTTAATTACAAAAAGAAACATAACAATGGTATCGAAAAATAATAATGTACATACATACATACATACATGAGTACAAAGTTAAATGTTGTATAAACAAATGAAAATACGAACGCAAAGAGACAATCACGGGTTTTAATTTTTCTTATGGCACTTACGTATGGTTTACATTTAACTGACACTGAATATTTAGAAAACATTTGAAATATTTAAAACATTTACAACATTGAAAATTTACATTAAAACATTAAACATTAAAAGCATTGATACCATCAATATGTGCTACTCTCGTCATACTAAACTTTAACTACAAGCATAGCATATAAGCAGCCCCGATGTCATCAGTGTCCTCCTTCTTGTTAATTGTTTTTTTTCCTTTTCTGTACAATTCGCTGGCTTTCTTTGGTGTATCTTGTCTTTTCCTCCGTTCTTTGTCTAATATTTTGACTTGGGCTAGATCAGCTGTGTGACCACTATTTAGTATGTGTTGCGCTAAAGCTGTGCTTTGCTTGTTTTTCTTGATATCTGCTTCGTGTTCTGACAGACGAACGCCCAATGCTCTCTTGGTCGTTCCAATATACACTTTGTTGCAGTTTTCGTTTTTGCTCCCTTTGCATGTAACTTCGTATACCACGTTGCTTTGTTGGTGGAGCGGTAGTGGCGTTTTCGTTTGGGAAAAGATTGAAGAAAGCGTGCAGTTTGATCGGTATGCCAGCGTTACATTAAGGTTGTTGGCGTTTATGTCATGGTCAAGTTGTTGGTAGAATCGAGGGATGTATGGGACGCTCTGATATCGCTTCGTATCGTTGGTTGTTTTCGTATTCGTGCTCTGTTAAATTCGTTGTTTATTTCTGACATTTTTTGTTTTATTGGACTTTGTATTAAGTGGTGCGGGTAGTTGTTGCTTGCCAGAATTTAGTTTATTTTCATTATGTTCGTGTCTTTGAATTGTTGGTGACTTATTGTTAGTATTTTATGAATCAGATTTTTAGCTGTGTTGACTTTGTACTTTGAGGGTTGTGAAGACAAGTAATTTATTAAACGCCCAGAGGAAGTAGGCTTTGAGTACCAGTCAAGTAGACTTTCATTACTTTTCCGGTGCCAATGTAGCATTTATTACAGCTTTCGTTTCCTTTGCCTTTGCAATTTATTTGATACACTACATTGTTTTGTTGTTCCTTCTGAACTTTGTCTTTTGTTTTGATAAATATTCTATGCAGTGTATTATGGGGTTTGTGAGCGTATTTAAATTTCTCATTTTCAATCATTCTATGCAGTGTTTGATTGTTTGTTAGCCCCGGAATGTATTTTATGCCTATGTATTTTTTTTTCTGTATTTTCTGTGTGATTTGGGCGTGAAGTTTTGTTGGTTGTTCCCCCTATTAGCCTTTCTATCAAGTTGCGCGGGTAGCTATTTTTGAAGAGTATATCGCGTATTTTATTATTGTTTTCTCTGTTTTTATGTCGCTTATGCTACGTATTTTTCGTATGAGGCTATTGGCAGTGTTAATTTTTTGTCTCCAGGGTTGACTAGAGTGATAGTTAATTATTCTGCCCGATGCAATTGATTTCGCATACCAATTAAAAATTAAGTTGTGCTCGTTACGATGTATTTCTATATCTAGGAAGGCTATTCTGTAATATTCTTTCTCCGTTGTGAATTGTATCTTGGTATGCTGTGTATTTAATGTCGTCAGTATATCTTCCACGTCTTTGATTTTAACTATTGCTAATATGTCATATATATATTTGCTTATGTATTTAATATATATGTCCTTAGGTTTTAATTCAGCTATGCTGTCGTCCAATATTTTGTCAAGTACAATGTCTGCTATTGTTGGAGATAGTGGGTTACCCATTGGCATACCATAAATTTGTTGGTAAAAAGTATTGTTGCATATAAAATAATTGTTGTCCCGTAAACAAAAGTCTAGTATTTTTTGCATACACTGCATAGAATATTTACAAAAACAAAAGACAAAGTTCAGAAGGAACAACAAAACAATGTAGTGTATCAAATAAATTGCAAAGGCAAAGGAAACGAATGCTGTAATAAATGCTACATTGGCACTACTAAAAGAGCGCTAAGCATAAGAATCCACGAGCACGAAATGGATGCAAAAAACAAAAAGATGACAATAGCATTGGCTCAACACCTGACTAACGACGAACACACAGCTGACTTCGCGAATACAATGATCTTAGATGTAGAAAGAAGAGAATGAAGACGAATGACACTGGAAAGTCTCCGCATACAGCAGCAGCATAACAACACGATAAATTTCAAAGAAGACATGGACAGCACAAACAGCGCTTACACAGCTGTTATCCAAAGTAGGAATGAACGCCAGCGAAAGCAGAAACAAACAAACAATTGATGGGTGTTAATGTACACAAAAAATTTTTCCTGTGATATTTGTAAATGTTATTATTGTTAAATGTGAGTTATATGTGAAATGTAAAGTTCAAAATATTGTATTTCATGTTTATTGTTTGTCCTCCTAATAAAAAAACAGACTCCCTGAGGAAGGCGCGAAATGCGTCGAAACGCGTAGGAGTAGAAAGGAAATTTTATTTCGCTTTTAACTCAACGGTCGAAACACCTCTAACCCAGCAAACAACTAGATAGGAACTTGGCCCAAATAAACACACAAAAAGACATGTGAGTTGAAGTCCCAAACTTTCTAGAAAATTTATAAGAATTGAGAAAAAAAAATTTGTAGTCCATTCAGTTTCAGTAGAAGACGAGCTCGAGTCAGAATCTGTCTGAATATTTTAAGCTAAAAATTTAAAACATATTTAGTTGGTGTGCTTATTAAATACAACATTCACATTACTATGTTGACTAAAAGGTATATTACCGAATTATCGCTTAACGAATTTCCGAGTACGAATGAAATTTAATAGTGTTAAATGTGTATGTGCAAGTAAAATTACATGTGGCCGAACATAAAAACTTAAAGTAAAGCTAATATGTAGCTCATATCCAAGAGTCGGTAGTTTGCACCTTTTCCAAGTTTTTAGAACTTACATTGCACCGTAGCAGTAGTCGTTTTAAGTTTGAAATACCGACAGCCGATTTCTCAGTGGATGTTTAATTATAATCGAAAGATTATCTCTTATTGTGTTCTTCTCAGTGTACTTAATATAAGATTAACTCACCACCTTCTTCCATAAGATTTATGAATCTCGAAACCAGCTTTTTCTGCAAATCCTGTAAAACCTGCAAATCGTGAATTTGGGTTGGGTTGAACCCAAATAGTTTGTTATTTTGCGAAATCCAGGAAACGAAACAATTGCAAGCTGACACCTTTTCAATAATGGTTTAAATTTAATTAATGCTTTCAATCTGCTCACACATATGAGTTGTCAAAAACCATTGTTTTGAACATGTAAACCTCAAGTAAATGTCAATTACACCAATTTACAAAAGTATTAAATGTAGTAATCAGTACAAAATCAGTACAAACTCAAAAAATCAGTAGATTTTGCGTACTGATTTCGGGCTCTTAAAAATCAGAACAATAGAAAAAATCAACACACGTGCTGATCAAATCAGCGCATCTGGCCACCGTACGTGATAGTAACTCCACTTTTCTTCCAGAGGTTGCTAAATTTCGCTTCTCCAACTCCAGTTTGAGTTCCTCGATCTTTAGGTCTTGAATTTTTGCCATTTTCAAAAGTTTATCTTTCGGGATTTATTTAACAATCCCACTTCTGACACCAATTGTTACGATATCCTTCAAACCTTGAGGGATTTCCCAAATATCCTACGGCTCGGATCGCTGTATTGTTAAATAAATAAATGCTCACGATGACCAAATTGTAGTACAATTAACTTTATTGTACAACACACAATTTACAATACTCGCTATTACCGTAAAAACACTTTACAATACTCGTTAAAACAATTACAACGCTTTACAAAACTTGTTAACACAATTAAACTTATAGCTTGCTAATTCGCAATTCACTTGTAGCTTGCTGATTTGTAACTCCCCAACTCCGCTGTGTCGTGGCTCTTATATACCTGCGTTCGCACTCATGGCAACTCTAGAATTTTCTGAAGTTCATCGCTCATTCTCTTTCTCTCGCTGTTCGCATGTTCATCCAACTTGACGTTTCTCTTTGTGGAACATTCTACGTCATTCCTCGAACATTCTGCCTATATATGCTCTACAGTCAGAAATATGCGTCAGAAATATACGTCAGAAATATGCGTCAGAAATATACGTCAGAAATATGGATGATCCACAGCTAGAAAAGTGTGCTAGAGTGATCACAAGTTAATTGCTAAGTATTTAAAATGTATATAGTTATATATATATATATAAACGGAAAGGTCATTGTGTGATGATGAGAACAAATAAAGGAAAATTTTATTATTACTTATTTGCTTTTATTATTATTATATATTTAATAAACAAATAAATTTTCTTATTATTAAATTTTTTTTCAGCACATATAGAATTCTTGTGATATTTACAAGTATTTATATTTACATTTTTATTATATAAATTCTTTAAATTTGGACAATTTAAATCATCTAAATTATATAAAATAATATCGTATCCGAATAAACGTTGAATCCATCTAATTTTAATTCATGATGATTATGATATAACCAGTTATTAAAGGAGGTGAATAAGAAACGTTGGTATATGTGAATCATATGTTGATATGCTGATCTCTTTAGCAATAAATTTCTTATTAAAATAGAATACCTGAACGTCTATAACTAACGTATATTCCTCTGACATTATATAGCGTAAACATTTCAAAATTCGTTTAATAGTCTTGTGGGTTTCTATAAAAGTTTATATTATTTTCCAGAGTCTAATCAAATCCTATTTAAATAATTGCAAACATAAGTGTGTAGTAGAGCCACCAATTTTATTAACTTTTATTAAATTGAATAATGAAAACCAAATATATTTTTATATACTACAGTTATATTCTTTATATTTTATATGTATACGGTAAATCCATCTTATTAAAAGTTAAGAAATTTCCATATCCATATCATGTTTTAATCTAACAATCTCAATTTCACCATTACTTAAAATTTTCTCGAATGCAACTTGATACTCAAAGCTAGAAATGTTAGGGGTATTCTACAAATCTGGCAAATCCATTGCACGTAGCACGGATTGCAAGGATTGCATAACTTGCAAACACACCACAACAAAATACATGGGAAACGACATTTCCTATCGCTGCAAAATATGCAACGTCGAAACCCATGTATATATTTTGCAAAATAGCATAGCAAGATAAATGCGACCCTGTGCTAGTTGTTTTGTTCTCTCATTCCCCTCATCTCGCTCATTCCACTTTTTTTTTGCTTTCTCTTATTATTAGGGGTATTCTCGAAGTCTTGCACGATGCACGGATTGCACGAAATGCAAAAATACTATTCCAAATTTCGAAGAGTACGAGAACACCCCATTGCAAAGTGGTAGCATGCATGGGGAGCAAGC
>NW_016157679.1:50878-72270 GCF_001687245.7 Rhagoletis zephyria | reverse complement strand
GGTTTTTAATTTTTCTTATGGCACTTACGTATGGTTTACATTTAACTGACACTGAATATTTAGAAAACATTTGAAATATTTAAAACATTTACAACATTGAAAATTTACATTAAAACATTAAACATTAAAAGCATTGATACCATCAATATGTGCTACTCTCGTCATACTAAACTTTAACTACAAACATAGCATATAAGCAGCCCCGATGTCATCAGTGTCCTCCTTCTTGTTAATTGTTTTTTCCCTTTTCTGTACAATTCGCTGGCTTTCTTTGGTGTATCTTGTCTTTTCCTCCGTTCTTTGTCTAATATTTTGACGTGGGCTAGATCAGCTGTGTGACCACTATTTAGTATGTGTTGCGCTAAATCTATGCTTTGCTTGTTTTTCTTGATATCTGCTTCGTGTTCTGACAGACGAACGCCCAATGCTCTCTTGGTCGGTCCAATATACACTTTGTTGCAGTTTTCGTTTTTGCTCCCTTTGCATGTAACTTCGTATACCACGTTGCTTTGTTGGTGGAGCGGTAGTGGCGTTTTCGTTTGGGAAAAGATTGAAGAAAGCGTGCAGTTTGATCGGTATGCCAGCGTTACATTAAGGTTGTTGGCGTTTATGTCATGGTCAAGTTGTTGGTAGAATCGAGGGATGTATGGGACGCTCTGATATCGCTTCGTATCGTTGGTTGTTTTCGTATTCGGTGCTCTGTTAAATTCGTTGTTTATTTCTGACATTTTTTGTTTTATTGGACTTTGTATTAAGTGGTGCGGGTAGTTGTTGCTTGCAAGAATTTAGTTTATTTTCATTATGTTCGTGTCTTTGAATTGTTGGTGACTTATTGGTAGTATTTTGTGAATCAGATTTTTAGCTGTGTTGACTTTGTACTTTGAGGGTTGTGAAGACAAGTAATTTATTAAACGCCCTGAGGAAGTAGGCTTTGAGTACCAGTCAAGTAGACTTTCATTACTTTTCCGGTGGATCATGACATCCACAAATGGTATACGGAAATTGTTCTCTGATTCCATAGTGAATTGTAATTTAGGATGATATTCGTTGAGTCTTTTGAGAAAAGTATCCGCGTCTTTTCGTTTTTTAATGGCATCTACGTACTTGACAATGAACTTGATGTCAACGTTGAAATTTTCTTTGAGGTTTATAACGCCGTTGTCTAATAGGTCGTCCATTACAACGTCAGCTATTGTAGGTGAAAGGGGGTTGCCCATTGGCATCCCAAATGTTTGTGCGTAGAAGTTTCCGTTGCATTCGAAGTAGTTGTTGCCTTTCAGACAAAAGTCAAAATATTTTGGAATTTGTTTTTGAGGATTCCTGTGCTCTGTTGAATTTTGTTCCACTTGTTCATAACAATTTTGACTGCCAAGTGTGTTGGAATATTTGTGAATAAAGAGATTACATCAAAGGACACCAACAAATCTTCCTCGCTTATTTTTATACTCTCCAATCTTTCTTTGAGTTGAAACGCATTTTTAATGTTGTATTTTTCGGAAGTGAACTTTTTAAGTGTTTTACCTACATATTTGGATAAACCGTAACAAGGGGCATTAACCAACGAAGAAATTGGCCGTAAAGGCAAGTCCGGTTTATGCAGCTTTGGCAACCCATAGAGTCTGGGTGCCGTCGCTGCGGTGCACGTGAGTTGTTGTTTTTCTGTGTATTCAATAATTTTGTTTCTGTATAGGTCGTCTACTATGGTGTTGTTTTTCCTCTGTAGCGTGTTTGTTGGGTCGTTTCTTATTGTTTTGTACGTGTTTTTGTCCTACAGAAGCCTTTTCATCTTGTCCGTGTAGTCCGCTTTGTATAGTATCACAGTTTTATTTCCTTTATCCGCATCCGTCACAATAATCTCATTTTTATGCTTTTTTAAAAAAGTTTTGGTTCTATTGAACATTTCTAAAATAAACCTTTCTGCTGAATTTTGTCTAACATTCCTCCTGAATTGCATAATTTGATTGCTCAGTTTACATCTGGTTGCTTCTTTGGTTCTATTAACTTCTATGAGTTGTATTACCTGCTCCATTTCAGCTATAATTTGGACCAGTTTGAGACAAGTTCGTGTAATTGGTAATGCAAATTTTCTCCCCAGGGAGAGTAACCATTTACTTTCTTCTGGGAATTCTATATTCGTCTTGTTGACGAACCAGTCGTTGTTGAAACTGATTCCTAATCTTTGTAGTAGTTTTTGTTTTAATTTTCTGAGTTTGGAGGTGTGTATTGTTTCGCGTTCTTCTTTTATTCTTTGGCTTATGAAGTTCTTTTTGCAGATAAAGGAACTTAGTTCATTTTCGCTTATGCTACGTGTTAGTTGTTGATGAGCATGGAATATGTAGTCTTTTGTTGTTTTTATGTTCATGTTGGTTTGTGTGATTTCTATATTTAATATTTTCTTAAGAAACAGTAGTTTTGATTTTTCTGTTTTAGCTTTAACTTTGTGGGACGTTGTATTTACGTTTCTGTTTTTTATTACGTTTTGTAGGTAGCCTGGTATGAGTTCAAAACGTCTGCATTCCAATAGGAATTTTAGTTGCGTTATTTGTTTAGTTAGTTTTGTTTTTAGTTTGCTGTAGTGTTTTAGGGCTATGCATATATCTTCGCCGTGTTTGTATTTTATATGTTTGAAGAAATCCTTCATGGTTATGTATCGTTTGTTTGGTGTTGTTGATTTAGATAAAGAAGAAAAACTCGGCAGGCCTTCCGATATTGAATAGTTTTAAGTAAGCTGTTGGTCGAATTTAATATTAATTATTGTTGTTGTTGTAGGCTAGGCGATCGATTGCGTTTGTGTGCAAGAAAAATTACTTTTTTCTTCACGTTTTGCCCAACGTTTCGCTAATCACCTTAGCATCTTCAGGGGCGAATCTTTATTTAAATAACAAAAAGAAACATAACAATGGTATCCAAAAATAATAATGTACATACATACATACATACATGAATACAAAGTTAAATGTTGGATAAACAAATGAAAATACGAACACAAAGAGACTATCCCAGGTTTTAATTTTTCTTATGGCACTTACGTATGGTTTACATTTAATTGACACTGAATATTTAGAAGACATTTGAGATATTTAAAACATTTAAAACATTGAAAATTTACACTAAAACAATAAACATTAAAAGCATTGATACCATCAATATGTGCTACTCTCGTCATACTAAACTTTAACTACAAGCATAGCATATAAGCAGCCGCGATGTCATCAGTGTCCTCCTTCTTGTTAATTGTTTTTTCCCTTTTCTGTACAATTCGCTGGCTTTCTTTGGTGTATCTTGTCTTTTCCCTCCGTTCTTTGACATTGGCTAGATCAGCTGTGTGAGCACTATTTAGTATGTGTTGCGCTAAAGCTGTGCTTTGCTTGCTTTTCCTGATATCTGCTTCATGTTCTGACAGACGAACGCCCAATGCTCTCTTGGTCGTTCCAATATACACTTTGTTGCAGTTTTCGTTTTTGCTCCCTTTGCATGTAACTTCGTATACCACGTTGCTTTGTTGGTGGAGCGGTAGTGGCGTTTTCGTTTGGGAAAAGATTGAAGAAAGCGTGCAGTTTGATCGGTATGCCAGCGTTACATTAAGGTTGTTGGCGTTTATGTCATGGTCAAGTTGTTGGTAGAATCGAGGGATGTATGTGATGCTCTGATATCGCTTCGTATCGTTGGTTGTTTTCGTATTCGGTGCTCTGTTAAATTCGTTGTTTATTTCTGACATTTTTTGTTTTATTGAATTTTGTATTAAGTGGTGCGGGTAGTTGTTGCTTGCAAAAATTTTGTTTATTTTCATTATGTTCGTGTCTTTGAATTGTTGGTGACTTATTGTTAGTATTTTGTGAATCAGATTTTTAGCTGTGTTGACTTTGTACTTTAAGGGTTGCGAAGTCAAGTAATTTATTAAACGCCCAGAGGAAGCAGGCTTTGAGTACCAGTCAACTAGCCTACAACAACAACAATAATTAATATTAAATTCGATAAACAGCTTACTTAAAACAACAATTTTTATTGAGCATGAGGTCGGTTTTTATGAAAAACTAATATGGAAAGCAACAGCAATTAAAAAAATTTAATAAAAGCGTTAGCTTAAGGACGAGCACACCTAAAAGTTAAACATTCTAAAATTAGAATTGTTAAAAAAAAACCAACAAAACCAACAACCACATGATTAAGTTTAAATAGCACTGGAATAGCTGCGCTTGATTGTAGTTAGCCCACATAAAAAAAGTGGAAAAGGCAACAACAGTTTATAAGGCGAACTAAGCACAGTGCGTAGGCAACTGGCTGAGTCAGCTGGGGTCGTCGGTTCGAATCCCTCTTAAGAAGTCTGATGAGGAAATGTGGTGACTTCTGAAATAGCTACCACTTTTACCATTTCTTCAAATTGTTGCTTTTCCGCAATAGTTTTTCATTAAAAACGGCCTCAAGCTCAATAAAAGTTGTGGAACATTAAAGTTATTATTTTTATCGTTAGTGTTGTCATCGATAGTATCATCTTTAACTAAACGAGTTTCCGCTTATTTGATGAAATTATATCTTCTTCAGCATACCGCCCGCACATCAATTCCACTAAAAACGATGTCGGTTTAAAACCATTTAAGTTTACATCTATTTGATCACTGTACCAGCTATTACAATCATACCGCCAACAGTTTCTATTTTAACATGTTGATTATGAGAAAAGTGAAATGATGGAAGATTTGAAGGTAGTTGTTGACATCTAGCCAAACATAAAATTTGCGGTCTAAACCCTCCTTCAGCAGTAAAAAATACTTCTAAGGTTTTATCTGTTGATATACTGTTAATAATATTAAAACTTTTCCATTGGGCATGGCAAGTACAATATATTTTATTAGGTTTCACGGTTTGACACGAATACATATTGTTTTATGTTTATTTAGTATTAATATATACTAGTAATAATCCCCGAAATTCAGGGCGCTCGTGGTCTAAAAAATTTGGATATTTCTTTATTCTAAAATCCACATGAATTGCTTCTGGTAGTTAACTTTAACTTTGGTATTTTGGCAAAGTCATAGTTCACGGGCCCGTTTATTGATATGGGGTAGTAAAATTCGTTTTCCTTGTGAATCACATGTTTGAAGTCCATTAACTAACCCTTTATATATATATATATATATATGGTATTGCGGCATCCAAACAATAATATTGTAGTTCTTTGACTATTAGGCGAGACCATTAACTAACCCTTCAAATATTCATAAATACATATTTAGGTTGGGGATTAACATCACAACTGCTTCAACATTTAGTATAAAGCAGCGTTGCTAGAAGAGAGAATTTTTCCCGTTTTGCGGGAATTTTGAACATAAAAGTGATGGCGGGAATAATAGTCGTGAAAATGCGGAAAATCACTTACGCCGTGCCCATATATATTATAGTAACGCCATGCAATCTAAAGTTTAGTTACGCGAAGAATCTCGTCCGTCAGCATCCACCTCCAATCAAACTAGAGCATATTGCACAATATATGTACAGTAAACCTTCTTCATAAGAAATCTTAATTGCAAAAACATGCAGAACGCAAAAGCATATGCAAAAATATAAGTCATTCATGATCATGATCCAATTATTAAAGATCACGACACGTTGATGTCCGCCATCTTGTAAATGAAAACAGCTGACGGCTGTGACGTCATCCGTACCAATCGAATTTTCTTTACATTTTGGAAATATTTTTGGCGACTGTGAAATTTAAGTGTAACATAAGTGGGATAGGGTTTCACAGCTTTCCAAAAGACTTATTTTGAGGCAATGGGTGCATTTTTGCAGGCAAAGCGTAAAACCCAAAAGTGGCAAGAATTTGCAGCGAGCATTTTCTACCTGAGGGTTTTGAAAGGAGCCTTCAAGTTGAAATGGGTAAGGAATTGATTGGTCTTTGCATATAAGTCCATTAATAACAATGACATTGCAGGATTTTCAAAATTTAAGGCTGTAAAGTCAGGAGCTGTTCCGACGGTGAGAAAAGCAATGAAGCCTCGACATCCGATGCATCGCGGCGTAGCCGGGTATTAAAGAGAAGCAACAAAAAAATGGTCACTGACTTACTCAAGAATCAACAAGAGAATATATCGCCGAATGTGTCTTATTCAACCGCAAATTTTCAAGATGAAATCCCGATTCCTGATTTTTCTACTTCCGAGGATATTATTATTAAGCATCAAGAGCAAATGTAAGCAAATGTAAGTTAAATATAGTTTCCATTGAAACATCCATATAAAAACTTTACATTATTTTATACAGTGAAGGTCTAAATTTGGAAAATGTTCGCTTGCGTGAGTCATCCGCTAACCAGCTAGATAAAAGAAAGCAACTGGAACAAAAAATGTAAGTGCGGTTGCATTAAAAGTGTACGTAAACTAATTAAATATTGTTCGCAGTGAGTTGCTAAATAAAGAAAACTTTTGTTTGCGGGAGGTAGACAAACAGCGGGCCAAAGAAATGTGGGCTCTCGAAGAGCGGTCGCGGAAGATAGAATTCTAACTGAAAAATAAGGAAAATAAACGGGGCCCATTTTCACCACTGGTCAAAAATTAAAGACTGATATGAAAAGAGGTCACTGGTCTGAAGAGGATATTGCGCACTCCATTACTCAGCCAGCGCAAAAGGCCACAGGATGTTGAAGAAAAAGGATTTTCCTCTTCCATCTATACGCACATTACAACGGTGGGCGGCAAAAATCAAAATTGCACCTGGCATAATCGAACCAGTAATGAAGATATCGTCTGCTGCAACCCAACTTACCGAAAAGCAGAAAATATGTGTATTGAGCTTTGATGAGATGAAGGTGCGCAAAAGTTTCTGCTACGACAAATCGTCAGACACGACATATGCTCCTGTGGATTACGTTCAAGTAGCTATGATTCGAGGTATGTTCGTGCATTATGTTAATATCGCAATATAATTATTTGAAAAGTATTTATTTATTTTTTGGGTTCAATGGCTAAGTGGAAACAACCCTTGTTTTATGAATTCGATTGTCGAATGACCGCTCAGATTTTGTCCCACATAATAGAAACATTGCAGTCATCCGGGTACCATGTAGCCGCTGTTGTTAGCGATCTTAGCGGGGCAAATAGGAAACTATTTAATTACTTGCAATTCGACTAAAAAAATCCATGGTGAGCACATGTTAACTCATCTAGGTCTATTTTTATACTTGAAATTCATTTGGTTTTTCAGGTTCCTTTACGATGAGTACTCTATTTTTGTTTTTGCGGATGCACCGCATCTTATCAAATTGCTGTGCAACCATTATTTGGACCATGGCTTTACAATGAACAATAAACCGGTGCAAAAGGAAATTATTGCGGAACTATTATCTTGAACTTCACCAGAGTTATCTATAACTCATAAAATAAATAGTAGTTACCTTAATGTTGCTCGCGCCCAATGGCAGGAAGTGAAAATGGCAACGAAACTGTTCTCGCATTCCATAGCTCAAGCCATAACTTGTGCTGCAAGTTTCGGTCATTTAAGTGGACATAATTGGGAGGAGTGTCATAGGCTTTTTAAAACGGTAGCTACTTTTAAAACCATTTTATATATTATTACTCTTATAATAATTTAATTATCTCTTTTTTAGACAAACGACTGGTTTGACGTTATGAACGTCAGAGTACCATATCCCGACTCAAGGAAGCGTATGCATGCTTATGGTTGTGACGAACTCCGGGTTATGCTGGGGTATGCTCATCGGCTGCCGGGTTCTCAACAAAAATAATAAGAGTTCGTTTTTCGGTTTATAGCAAAGCACTCGTCTGTCTTGGTCGTACGTTAAGAGGGCGGAAGTAGAACCTTATTTATACAAATTGCCGGCCGCAGTCGCGTCGCGTATGTCCCGTTGTCCTTTGCGCTTTGTTCTTTATTGCCATCGTGCTTAAAGTATATGTACAATTGTATGTATATGATTATATGCACAATAACGGTAGTTCAAATCTCTTAGTGCTGTACAATATGTGGCTACAATTCAATGTATTTTTAATTCAAAGCGTGTATTACTTAACCGCTATATAAAATTGTTTATATATATTTTATGAACAATTGATAATATTATATGTATATGAACGTTGTGGGGGCTCCAAGCCCTAGGATTGTTGGGTGTTGTTGGTTGCATTAATGCACCTGATCACAACATTTTGCCTGCTGCTCCTGTGCCCTAGTTCGTATGTTGATGTGTGTTGTATGTGTGCTGTGTGTAGGTATATATGCATGTACATATGTCGCCCCATGTTTGTTTTAATGCATTTTGCGTAGGCGGCGTGCTAATTTGTTAGGGCGCCTGATCGCACCACCATGCTTTTGCCTGCAGTGCTGGGCCTTGTGCATTTGTTTATCTGTAACATGCATTTAGGTATGTATGCATGTAGATATGCCGATGGTGTACTGTTTGCGTTTTCTCTTTTGCACTCTTGATTGTTTACGCGCTAGATCACGCCACTTTGCCGTTGCCTGGATTGATGATGCTGTGCCTTTGTTTATGCGTGGGTGTGTATGTATGTAGGTATGTATGTATGTACATATGCACGTGTGCCGCTGTTGTGTATGGTGAGTTTTATGCATTGCTTTTCCCACGCATGTTTGTTTACCCTGGGTCACGCCACTTTGCCGTTGCCGTATTGTATATGCTGTGTGTTTGTTGCTGTGTTGATTTGCATATAAATTGTTAGGTACAGTGACCAACAGTTGATAAATAAAAATTTTGCAGATAAGTTTTTTTGTTTTTAATTCCAATTTAAGTGTGTTAAGAAATATGTACATGCGGGCGCTTGGTTAAAAGCACCATTAAGGTTCAAAGAATTTTCCATTGGTGCGGGTGTATGCTTCAAATTGGCAGGATCTTCTATTCTTGGTGTTTCTGATATATTCCAGCGTAGTGTACGACTGCACGTTTGACTCATTCAAGCTCCTTTTCAATAATGAAAAAAATACCAATCTCAATTGTACCTTACTGACTTCGATCGTGACAGGAGCACACTCGGTAAAGCGACATGCTTTACCTAGCTTTCAAAATCCGAAACATTATGAGAACAGAACATATCCACAGTATTCTTTGAACAAGTGAAAGAAATATCTATACAGCATACTTGGCTTGAAAGTGAATTCATTTAATAAACAAAGTCATTCGTTACATAACATAAAAAGGTTTACAAAACATATAAATACGCCGACACGGCCTTCCTGACGATCACACGTCCTCGGGTGTATAATTAAGACAATAACATAACATTTGTTTAAACCAATTATCCATTCTTTTACAAAATACCATAGGTAAGTTCCAGAGGTTAGTCCTTCGTGACAGAGTTTTCAGATAATATTATTTTTTTTTTCAGCACACCACCCCCTGCACTGCGCCACCCACCATGATCAAACCCTTTTTTTTTTTTTTTTTTGTGCACTTGAGCTTGCAGCACAGGTATAGGGCATCCTCAAATTAACACAACATTGACGTCTCTTTCAACGTCTTGACTGTTTTATTCTCTTTCAGTTTCTTCCTCTTCATTGACGTCTCTTTCAACGTCATTCTCATTAGGAACCTGTCCCTCTGGAAGCTTTCTTAAGTGTTCATGCGAATACTTATACGTTCTTTTACTACTTAAAGACTTCAAAATGTACCTGTCTCCTTCCAAAACCTCTGCCACCAAAAACGGACCCCTGAACTTAGGATCTAGTGTAGTTTGATGTCTTTCTTCATTTTTAAGTAAGACATAATCTCCAACTTTGTGTGGAATGATTTTAGCCTTATTTTTTATCAAATCTTTGTTTATCATAACAAGCATTTTTCTGAATATTTTTAGTAGCCTGAGCTCTTAAATCTTCAACATCAACTTTGCTTTCTTCTGAATTAATTGCTATTAAACCAAATGGTCGTGCCTCCTTACCAATCATTAATTCTAATGGACTAGCTTTTGTAACTCGATTGGCCGTAGAATTCAGAGCCAGTTGTATTTCGCCCAAAGCATCCTGCCAAGAACGTTGACTTGATTCAACCGCAGTCAATAGATTTTTCAATGTGCTCATGACTCGCTCTACTTGCCCGTTAGCGCGACTTGCACCAGTAGCAATCAAATGCAAATCTATCTTTTGTGATACACAAAAATCCCGAAATCCCTTACTTGCGAAGCACCTACCCTGGTCAGCGATAACACGAGAAGGAACGCCAAATATAGATATGGATGATTTAAGGGACTTTATACAATTTTCAGTATCAATATTCACAGTATGATGCAAATAAACGTATTTCGTAAAAGCATCAATTTGAACAATGATATATTCCTTTAGGTCATTTTTACCACTCAATTTGCCAGTAATGTCAATGTGTACAGTGTGCCACGGAATACTAACTTTTGGGATCGGATGAAGTTCTGCCTGAATTTTGCCTGACTGTGATTTGGATACCTTGCAAGTGATGCAATTATCAACAAACTTTCGTACATATTTGGACATATGCTCAAACCAATAATAATCGTAAACTTTATCAAGGGTTTTTTCCCAGCCCAGATGCATAATAGCTTCGTGAACATGATTTATAACTGACCACCTGAACGGTTTAGGAACAACCGGCAAACATTTTGTTTTTCCATTTCTTTGTATTTTCCGGTATAATATACCAGCGCGCAATTCATACGTATTTACCTCAGGTTGTTCAAATTCATTATTACGCAATTTATTAACAATTACAGCAACCTCCGGATCTCTTTGTTGCTCAGCAAGGAGCCAGTTATCTGAAATATCGGCAAGATTTACACGTTTTTCCAAAACCTTCTCAATTTGTTGACTATTCTCGGGCAACACATTCCTGGAGAAGAAATCCGCATGTGCCATACGCTTGCCTTCTCTATACTCTACAACAAAATCAAAAGATTGCAAATATGCCCACCAACGATGAGCTCTTGGTGTTAAATCCATTTTGGTGCGAGAAGCTTTAAAAGAATTACAATCTGTGAATACCACGAACTGGCGACCTTGCAGATAGTGCCGAAAATGTTTAATAGAATTAACTACAGCTAATGTCTCCAATTCGTATGAATGATATCTAGATTCTGCTGGAGAAGTTCTTTTGCTAAAATACTCAATAACATGTGGCTTATTGTTAATTTTATGCATTAATATGGCGCCATAACCATCCGCGCTAGCATCAGTATGTAATTCAATGGGGAACTGCGGATCAAATATTATTAAAACTGGCTTACTTGTTAATATATAAATTATTTTCTGACGTATCTGCTCATGTTCTGATTTCCAATTAAAGTTATTTTTGTTGGAGATAAGAAAATAAAGTGGCTTCATCATTTGCGAAAATTTAGCTACAAATTGTCGAAAGTAAGAAGCCAAGCCTATGAACTGCCTCAATTGGTGCACAGACTGAGGTGGTGGTAAAGCAGTTAATGCTTGAATTTTACGTGGATTTGGACGGACCTCTCCAGATTTTATCTCATACCCGAGATATTCAACACAAGATTTGAGGAAAGCACATTTAGTAATATTAAAAGAAAACCCAGCTTTTGTTAAAGTATCTAAAACAATGTTTAATCTTTCAAACGCTTGCTCCTTCGTTGAAGCAACAATCATGATATCATCCATATACACAATGACATAGGAATAGGCAAGATCCCCCAATGCCTGCATCACTGCTCGCTGGAAAACCGATGGCGCATTTTTAAGGCCAAAGGGCATGGTCAAAAACTCATACTGACCTTCGGGAGTTACAAACGCTGTAAGCTCAATACTATTAGGATGAATAGGAATTTGGTGGAATCCACTTGCCATATCTAAACAAGAAAAGTAATTGGCTCCACGTAATCTAGCGATTTGATCTGATATGAGAGGCAATGGATATTTATCAGATATTGTATTCGCGTTTAACTCACGGTAATCAACGCAAAGGCGATCAGATCCATTTTTCTTCTTTACAAGAAGGATAGGACTCGCAAACGGAGAACAACTGGATCGTATAATCTTGTACTCTAGTAATTCCTTTATTCTATTCCTTACAATTTCTTTTTCTACTTCACTAAGCCTGTATGGACGTCTTTGCACTGTCTTATTGGGGTCAACTAAACGTATTTCCAACTGACCAGTAGTTACAAAAGTTCGCGGAAACCCTTCTATGAAATATTTTGAATATTTTCCTATTAAAGACATTAATCGAGTTTTATCGTTTTCAATTAATTCAGTATTAACAATAAACGAGTCATAAGAACATGTATTTGCAATTTTCTCTTTAAAAATGTCAAATTTTTTAGAGGTTATCATAGCACCGAAACCCTGGCTTAAAATTTCACGGCCAATCATTACATCGTGCTTTAAATAACTATCAAGAACCACATGAAATAAAACTTCAAGAAAAAAACCACTAATTTTAACATCTGCCAGTATTTGCAAAGAACTGCATACTGAGGCATTTCCAATGCCTTTTAGAACAACAATATTGTTAATTCTTTTCCCCGCAAACTTCTTTGAAATGGTTTCCTTTAAAAGCGAACACTCAGCACCGGAATCAAAAGAAAATTGGAACGACTCACCAGACTGGATCAACACTCCCTTAGGTTCAACCACATCACATACGTCAACCCTCTTTTCATAGCTATTCAGTTTGTTAGTTGAAATCTGACTGCTAATCCTTGAACACTTCGATGCAATGTGACCCGCTTCTCCACATTTAAAGCAAAGCGTACGACTCCTTTCAGTTGACGGGACGCTCAACAGTTGATTACTTTTAGGCAATGACCTTCCTTCATCCTTCCTCAACCGGCAATCAGCAATTTTGTGCCCAGCTTTTCCACAAAAATGGCATTTAATGTGCGGTAATAACTTGCTCTTCTTCATTTCCGGCGAATTCTCAAAGTAAAGTTGTTTTCTTTTTCCAAACGCGAAAGCTTTAAGCTCTAGTTGAAGTTCGTTGCGCGTTTTGATATTTGTTTTAAACACCAAACGCTGCAACCCAGCGTCAAAACGGGATGTGTGTGCAAGGATCACCGAAACAGCTATTTCCTCAACAGACATCGCTTTCCATTTAGACATCAGCGACGTAACCAATCGACTTGCGTAAACAGAAAGACACTCACCATCATTTGGATGACCATGTAATATGTTTATCATTGTAGCTGCTAAAGTCTCGACACCCTCGAATCGCTGTATAAATAGATCTTTAAATTGCGACCAAGTGATGCCAGGATAACTTATTTGAGACAGCCAATGCGACGCACACCCTTCTAATGACTTACTAAGTGCTATAATCAAAGCACTTCCTTCTAACGGATTGTCTGCTATTACCATATCGACGGTCGAACACCAAGAAATGGCATCTGCTCCTGAAAAATCAGGATTAAACTTAGGTAGCGCGAGCCTTTCTAGTTGTCCTGTGGGTTTTGGAGCCTGCAAAGATTTTAGCAATTCAAAAAATTGTCGATTTTGGGATTCTAGAATGTTGCGCAATTGAGCATTGGGATCAGTTTGAGGCGGAATCCATCCCACTTCTGATGCGGGCGCTTGGTTAAAAGCACCATTAAGGTTCAAAGAATTTTCCATTGGTGCGGGTGTATGCTTCAAATTGGCAGGATCTTCTATTCTTGGTGTTTCTGATATATTCCAGCGTAGTGTACGACTGCACTTTTGACTCATTCAAGCTCCTTTTCAATAATGAAAAAAATACCAATCTCAATTGTACCTTACTGACTTCGATCGTGACAGGAGCACACTCGGTAAAGCGACATGCTTTACCTAGCTTTCAAAATCCGAAACATTATGAGAACAGAACATATCCACAGTATTCTTTGAACAAGTGAAAGAAATATCTATACAGCATACTTGGCTTGAAAGTGAATTCATTTAATAAACAAAGTCATTCGTTACATAACATAAAAAGGTTTACAAAACATATAAATACGCCGACATATATATAATAATTTCCCTTCTTAAAAATTTTCTTGATTATTTTTCTGAAATTTTTCCTTCCAAACTTTCCTGACTTTTGTTTTTTTTCCCTCGTAAACTGTTCGTAAAGATTTTCTTAAGTTTTCTCCGTTTTTTCTTTCAAAATTGCATTTTCTTAAAAAGTTTTATTTATAAATTTTTCCCATTTTCTAAACTTTTTTGTTTTTTTTTTGGTTTTCTTTCATAAAAATTTCGTCAAAGTATTTTTTTCTTAAATTTCTTTTTTCATAAAATTTCTTCAAACACTTTTTTTTTAATATATTCCAAAAAATCCTTAACATTTTTTTCCTTAAAGAGTTTTTGCTTAACATTCTGTTTTCTCTGCCTTAAAATTTCCTTAAAAAAATTTTCCGAAAACTTCGAAATTTTGATTTTGTTCTTTTTTTTCCCTGAGTTGTTCCGTGTTTTTCATGTTTTCCTCGTTTTTGTTTTTTTCCTCGTCTTTCCGTGTCTTTCTACCTCCACTATAACTGGTGAAGGGAAGTTTCTTACCGTGTATGGCACGCTATACTTCGGGGCTAACTTTGCCGCAAAGTTTTCTACTGCCTTCGATTGTGGGTGCTACCTGAGTAGCACCAGATCGCCTATAGCTAGTCTCCATTGCCTCCTCCGTAGGTTTTAATGCCGTGCTTGTTCCGCTGATGCGCGCTGTTGGATTTGGCGCACCAGGCTGAATACTTCCTTTAGTGTTGTGGCCTTCTCGTTTGGCGTCGTTGAGTTCTGCCCCGTGCCGTGGTCTCATCGTAGACTGCCCTTGGGAGTCTCGGCTCGCGTCCTTGTGTTAGGAATACCGGGCTGTAGCCGGTGGATTCGCAGAGGCTAGTATTCAGTGTTAGCATAATTTCTGGTAGTAGGTCGTCCCAGTTTCGTTGTTGCTCGCCTGTTAATTGGGCTATGATCCGTTTTACGTTACGGTTCGTTCTCTATGTCAGGTTTTCCTGTGGGGTATAAGGAGCAGTGAATTGGTGCTTTACTCCATATTGCTCGAGGAACCGCTTGAACGCTCGACTGGTGAATTGCGCTCCGTTATCCGTCACCAGAACCTTCGGAACGCCGAATCGCGCAAGGATTCGCTCCAGGAAAGACTTACTCAGGCCCTCTGTCGTCGCTCTCCGGAGTGATACAATCTCCACCCATGTAGAGAGTTTGTCATGGAATACGAGTATCATTGTGTTGCGGTGTTTTGATCGCGGCGGCGGCCCGATGAAGTCAGCGCATAAAATAGCCCAGGGCTCGTCCGCAAGTTGGGCCAACATCTTCCCCGCGGCTTGCTGCTGGTTAGGTTTATAAATTTGGCACGACTGACACCCCTTCATGTATTTCCGCACATCACGGAACATGCCTGGCCAGTAATATCGTGCGGTAGCTCCTGCGATAGTCTTGCGTATGCCCATGTGACCAGCGCTGGGTGTGTCGTGGACTTCGCGTAGCACCCTCTCCCTAAGATTCTTCCCTACGCACAACTTCCACGGGATGGAGAATCCGCCATCCGCGTCGATAGAGAGGTGCCTATATAGTTTACCGTCTTCCACCGTGTAGTCTGGAAATTTAATGGGGTTAGCCCTTACTTCCCTTATCTTCTCCTCCAGCCATTTGCAGGGTTCTTCCGTCTGGCACTCTTTGGTAATGATCCCCAGTTGCTCCCCTTGGGGCTCTCGCGAGAGAGCGTCCGCCATTTCGTTCAGATTTCCTTTTCTATACTGTACGTCGAACGAGTGTTGCTGCAGCTCAAGTGCCCACCTCGCGATTCTACCGGACAGACTCTCGATCGCGTTTAACCACTTTAGAGATAAGTGGTCCGTTATCACCGTAAACGCGTACCCCTCCAGGTACGGCCTCATTTTCCGAATCGCCCAACAATGGCTAGGCATTCTTTCTCTGTCGGTGAGTAGTTGCATTCCGCCTTAAGGTGGCGGCTGGCATAGGAGATCACTCGCTCTTCATCGATTTTTTGGGTGAGCACCGCCTCCAAGCCATAGTCGCTGGCGTCTGTCTGCAGTATGAACCTCTTCGTAAAGTCAGGGCGCGCCAGTACTGGGGCTTCTGTTAGTGCTCTTTTCAGGTCTTCGAAAGCAGCCTGTTGCTCATGCGACCACTGATCTCGCTTGCCTTTCTTTAGTAGCTCGGTGAGCGGGTGGACAACGCGCGAAAAATCTGGTACGAATCGTCGGTACCAGGACGTTACGCCTAAGAAGCGACGTAACTCACGCGTGTTTGTCGGGGCCTTCTTGTCCTTCACAGCTGCGACCTTGTCTGGATCTGTATGGATGCCATCCTTGCTTACTACGTGACCTAAGTACTTAAGCTCGTCCTTAAAAAGTTCGCACTTTTCTGGATTGACCTTCAGGTTCACCTCGTAATCGTCGGAACACCTCGGTGAGATGTCGGATGTACTCCTCGACGGATGTGCTGATCACGATTATGTCATCTAGGTAGGCGAATGCGTGTGGCTCTAGTTCGGGGCCGATAACGCGGTCTAACGCACGTTGGAATGTCGTTGGTGCGGAGTGGATCCCAAACGGCATCACGCACCATTGAAACAGTCCGCGACCTGGCACGGTAAACGCCGTACAATCTTTGCTTCCCTCCTCCATGGGAATCTGCCAATATCCGTTCTTAAGATCCAAGCTGCTGATTACCTTGGCACTGCGAAGCCGCTCTAGGATGTGGTGAATCCTAGGTAGTGGATACGCGTCGGGCACTGACCGTGCGTTCAGCTGACGGTAGTCCACGCATAGTCTCCACTTCCCGTTTTTCTTCTTTGTCAACACAATTGGAGCACTATGTGGACTGTGCGAAGGCTCTATACAGCGTTTGTCCAGAAGCTCGTCTATCTCTTTGTTTATTATCTCCTGCGTGCGGGGGTTCTTCGGAAAATAACGCTGCTTAATAGGGCGGTCGTCTCTCATGGTTATCTTGTTCGTGCCTATGTTGGAGGTGCCGGTCTTAGAATTCTTTAACCTCGGGGCTCTCTATATTCAACGGGGGTTTGAGGACGTTTGGCGGTTGTGGGGCCGGGGGTTCGTGCTAATTTGCTCAGCCACAGTGGTACATGTGGCCTCCCTTGAAGGTGTATCAGTCGCCTTTAGCGTCAACGACGTACGCGCCTGGCAGAGTAGTCCATCCCTAAGATCATATCGTCTTCAAGTCCGGGTAGAATTAAAAGCTCGCTGTCGTAGGTTTGGTCACCCAGACCGACTGTCACATCTATAGCCTCGCGTATCATAGTTGGGCTGCCATCGCCCATCAGAACCCTTGTTTCCACCACCTTGAACCCCGATGGTGGAAAGCGTTCGGCGATCGCTTTGTTAATGAAGCTCCTTGTGGCTCCAGTGTCTACTGTCGCCTGCACTTGCGTCTCGTCTAATGTGGCGGTGGCTACGATTCTTCATTCGTCTTGGCGTAAGAACGCCCTTAATGCGTGCGAGTTATCGTCATTTGGGTCTCCGCTCCTCGCTCTTGGCTGGACCCGAGCTCGTGCCTTCAACATATCTCATCAGATTCTGCAGCTCGAGTACGTAGTCCTTAAAGGGTTCTCGTACTCGCTGGACTCGCTCGGGGATCTCGTCGTCTAACCTCTCAAAGTACCGCGAGGACAGGAAGAACTTTATAAAGTCCCGTCTAAATTGGTCCCATGTTGGCCATCGTTTGTTGTTGGTGCGAAACCAGCTTAGTGCTCGATCCCGCAGCGATTCAGGCATTGCTTTCGGCAATACGTCGAGGCTGATTTCATAGCCTTCGGCTAGCTCCTCAACGCGTTCTAGGAACCCTAGGGGGTCTTTAGCGCCGTCAAACTTTAGGCCTCACTTTCTCACTCGGTCCATAACCGTTGCGTAAGCCGTTTCGGAATGGGTTGTGAGAGCGGGGTATGCTGGTGGTGATACGTGGCTGCTAGATTGGGCTGTTATATCCTCGTTTCTGCCTAGTATCGGTACGTCCGTGAAAGGTTTGTGGAAAGTTCCGTCAGACGCCTCGTGTACTTTGGGTCGTCTTTAACCTCTGACGGGAACTGCGATAGCCTCTTCCGCAATTCGTCGTTCCGGTTTTCGGTTTATAGCAAAGCACTCGCTTGTCTTGTTCGAACGTTAAGAGGGCGGGATTAGAACCTACCCGTTCCTCTCCGATTGGTGGGCGTAGCTCTATCCCACCAAATATAATTACGGCTATAGTAAAGGAGCGGGAGTAGAACCTACCCACAACCTTCCAAGAGAGGGAGTAGAACCTGCCCGTCTCTAAATACCTAGCTAAGTTCTATAGGAGTGGGAGTAGAACCTGCCCGTCTCCTGATACCTAACATAGGTAGTAGAGCGTACCCTATGTATGCAAAATCTCCTGACTCTACAGCAGTCGCCTGACGACTCCTGTCTGCTTTGATTGCTGGCCGGCTATTTATACAAATTGCCAGCCGCAGTCGCGTCGCGTATGTTCCGTTGTCCTTTGCGCTTTGTTTTTATTGCCATCGTGCTTAAAGTATATGTACAATTGTATGTATATGATTATATGCATAATAACGGTAGTTCAAATCACTTAGAGCTGTACAATATGTGGCTACAATTCAAAGAATGTATTTTTAATTCAAAGCATGTATTACTTAATCGCTATATACAATTGTTTATATATATTTTATGAACAATTGAAAATATTATATGTATATGTATATGAACGTTGTGGCGGCTTAAGCCCTAGGATTGTGGTCCTCACATGGTCTTGCCTTCGATGTCCAAGATGGCATCTTGGATGGAATGTCTAAAATGGTGGAAGAAATGAGGGTTATTTGAAAACAAACTTTGTTACCCTTCCAAAAAGGTCGATGTTCAAGATGGCATCTTGGATGGTATGTCTAAAATGGTGGAAGAAATGAGGGTTAATGGAAAACAAACTTTGTTACCCTTCCAAAAAGGTAATAATTAAAAAAATAATAAAATTTTTTACCATATGTACAAACATTTTAATTTTAAAATATTAGGAATACTACAGTCCAACAATGCCCTAAAGATGCTTCATGGGGAATTAAAAAGTCGCTTCAACATAAAGCATGTCCTGACGTACAGGCTTAATCAAGACGTCCTTGAAAATTTCTTTGGCGTTATTCGAAGCAAAGGAGGCCAACACGACCATCCCGATCGCCAGGAATTTAACTACAGGCTAAGGGCATACATACTTGGTTTTAACGAAGGTGTGTTATCTGACAGCGCAAATGTATCGGTGGATGACACTCCTGACCTTGAAGTGTCGGATAATTCCCTCACAGGTATGAATCCCAGCTTAATCCTATCTTATTTTAACCTTCTCGACATTAATAACATTTGTAATTTTCCATAGGTATAATATTTAATGGCCTTTTGTTGCAACCAGAAAATGAGAGCGAGCATGTTGAAGATGACGTACTGGAATCTTCGGAGCACGATGGCTTGGAGAATCCCCCAGGTTACATCTGCCATAAGCTGCACACACAGATTCGCAACATCAGAGAGGAAGGGACAGGTGAGGAGGATTTCACTTGGGTAAATCACGTCACCGAAGGTGGCTTATCGAAACTGACTCCAGAAATGATGGCGAACATGAGGGCATTGCAGAGAGTTTTCGATGAGGTTAATGAAGAACATAAATGTCATTCTGAAGTATATCACGAGGCCGTACTATTTGTAAGTTGTAGGTATCGTATACTTTATAAAAATTGTAATTTATATTCTAATTAACTTCACTTATTTATTTTTCTAGGTTCAATTCGAGTGGAAATTAACGAGGATGAGCCTCAATTTTTACGACTTGCGAATCGGCCGTAGCTTGTGCAGAGGGTGGTAGCTTATTTTCTAAGGCAGGAGAAGCTACTCGGCCATCGCACATCTGGGAGCAGGACACATTGATGTCCCGTCAATGAGGACAAGCCATAGATTTCTAGCGGGCCGAAAATGCTTAATTTATTTATTTATTTAGAGCTCGTGTCGCTAAATCCACAGCCGGTGAGGCTAGTGGTGGCGAAACCACACACGCCGAATGGTTGTGCTGCCATTGTTGAAGATCCATCTCCATCTCTACCAGTAATTGAAGATACAACATACTTATTTCGTTAAGGAGCATAATATGGGAACATTGTAACGACCTTTGGATTCGAACAAACCGAGCAAGCAGGTGAATCGGACAAATTATAGTGCCTGCTCCTAGTAAAATGCAGCACAACAACAGCGATGGTCCTGACACTGTTGTGTGTCTACAAATAATTAGTAAGTATGGTCAGTAATGTAAACACACATGTGACTGCAATATTATATAATAACGTTCTTAACAAAAACGTTAAGAATGCAAGCAAAAAGAGTTATGACTCATATATATGTCACAAATTGGGCAAAGCGTTAGCGGCCACTTGCTTAGTAGAAACGATCATATTGCAGCTTGCACATGTGGGTCACTTTTGTGAAGACATTTGTAGTGTTGAATTTTCTCAAGACGATGAACTTTGTAGAGCAATTGTGAAACAATTGGTTTCACAATTGATATTTCTCAATATATGGGAAGTCAATATAAATTTAATTAGAGTAAAAGAAAAGCAATGAGACTTTACTACAAGAACATTTAGAAAATGCGAAACTACAAAATAATAAATTATGATTGGTCACAATATGAAAATTTTGGATAAGTAACTTAAAATTGGGAGTATCTTAGATTTAAGGAGAAATGTAAAATTTATTATAAAAGCAGTGTTTGTGCACTGAAATAAACAGACTTGTTTTGAATCAAGAATCGGCAGCATTGCCTCGTTTTTTCTAATTTGTCTCATCAATGAAAAATAGGCCTTGAGGCCATCATCCTAATATAAATACTAATACTAAAAAATAATAATATAAAAAAAAAATAAACATAACATGGCGATCCTGCCAAATTGGCACTATAATAACTCTAATAAAAACAAATAAAATTAAATAAAAATTATATTCATGACGGAGCAATATTCAGATCTGGACAACCTGTTTGAACCACCTAAGATCCTACGAAGAAGAAAATATAGATGATGAATATGTCCCTGAAGCACTGACGACAACATCATCCACACCAATATCAAAATACGTCCCAACTCCGCTCACGGCTGGACCTAAGCCACTAACAATAGAAGCTTACAGAAAAAGACAAATTAAAAACGATAGCACAGAGCATAGTGCACCAAAACGAAAAACCCGAGGAGGTAAGGCGGTGAAACTACGAAGGAAGATTGGTGAGCTTCACAGGGTAATTCCATTAGTTACTGGAGAGAACAAACGAAAATTAATTGCGGAACTAATAGAATTGAAGAAAAATCAACATAAACAAGATAACAGCTGAGGCATGGTTTGGACAATTGTACTTCCAAAAGCCAAAGAACAGCAGCAGAAAATCACCATGAACAACAATAACAACAATGTCAACAATAGCAGCAGCAGCAACAATCTTTTAACAAATAATAT
>NW_016157679.1:45610-50740 GCF_001687245.7 Rhagoletis zephyria | reverse complement strand
TCAGGGAGCCAAAATTAAGGCTCGAATTGATATCAGAAGAAATGTTAGCTGTGGTGCTACTATCAGCGGAAACAAAATTCGACCTAAAAAAGTCGGCGAACAGATTAACCACATCTTCTGGAGACTCAGCAAAATTATCGTCCAGGAAAACTGAAGATGGGATATTTGAACATGACCTCTTGGATTTGATATAAGTCCAAAAACATTTCGGATTAGATTTAATGCTCACCTCAGCAGATCGAATGTAATTTTTGTGGAGGTATTTGTCTAAGCGACTAAATTCTTTTGAATATTGTTGGTATTTAAGAAACAAGTTATGGTTTCTGGTTAACTGAAATCTTTTATAATATTTGTTTCTTAAGTTTTTAAGCTTTTTTAAATCTTTCGTGTACCAGGGTACTTTATATGATAATTTTTTCTTGACAGGTATATTTTCCAGGCAGAATTCATACATAGCCCTTTTAAAATTTGAAAAACAGTTAGCAGTACTTAAATCTGATTAAAGGGCATTCCAATCAATATTAAGCATCTGGGCACTGAAGGAACTAACAATATTAGATTTAGTTCTTAAAACTGATATGTTCTGAAAATATATATTTAGACCAGAGGCCTTATCAGAGGGAGACTGGTGGCTTTTCTGACCAGTAAGATCATTAGTTTGAACACTTTCAATTATGGGCTGGGTGTCTTGGACCCCCGCTTTTGGAAAAAATGAAACGGCTTGATTCTTACATCCCTCGGCCACACTGAAGCATTAAGTACTACGTCATGATACATTGTAGGCACGCCAAGCTTAAAGTTGATTCGCTTTAGAGTACTAGAGTTGTTTTTTTTATTAGTTTGTAGCAAAAGAGTTCCGCAGCATTGATGCCGGTATGTTTAGATACATACTTAGTAATATCTTCCTCAGTAACAGATGGCAAAAAAGATGACAGATGAAACCAAGAGTTAGGTATAGCAACGTTGAGATCGGTGTTAGTATTAGAACCAAATATGACAGCTGACTTCTTATGTTTACGCCTTCCCACTTCAATCCACTCAGCATTATTCGCATCGATAATGGTATTCGCAGCTGCATTAGCTAATATATTTTTAGCGGCCACACCAGCAACAGCTGAGGTCTCAGCAGAGTCACCATCAACAAAGGCATCAACGTTTGGCAGATTGGAAAGAGAGATATCCACACCTATTTGATTGCGAATGGTATCGGTAAGGGAATTCGGTGATAACATTTCAGCATTAGTCCCATGCACAATGGCTACGTCGGCAGAGATGCCAGCATCGGCAGAAGGTTGGTGCGAGTTCTCAGCGTCAGTAACAGAAAGCTGAGGAGCATNCAGCTGAGGTCTCAGCAGAGTCACCATCAACAAAGGCATCAACGTTTGGCAGATTGGAAAGAGAGATATCCACACCTATTTGATTGCGAATGGTATCGGTAAGGGAATTCGGTGATAACATTTCAGCATTAGTCCCATGCACAATGGCTACGTCGGCAGAGATGCCAGCATCGGCAGAAGGTTGGTGCGAGTTCTCAGCGTCAGTAATAGAAAGCTGAGGAGCATGCAAACTCTTGGGCGTAAGTGTCGCCGCCCAGAATAAGATCAACTTGTTCATTTTTGAAAAAGTTCTTGTCCGCTAATATAAGGTCCGGAAACGCTTGCCTATCTTTAGCGTTGACGTCACAATTCAGTAAAATACCAGTAAGCTGTGGCAAAACTAGAGCATTGGTATTTATATTGATTGAGGAGTCAATAGAGGACCGTAATTGAATAGTGCACGTTTCTTTAACTTGCGCAGAAATAGTGCGGTTTACGCCTGATACCTGAGCATGTATTCTCTTTGAAGGCATGTTGATTTTTTGTTTAAGGCTTTCTGTAATAAAAGAGGCTTCTGATCCGGAGTCTATTAGTGCGCGGGCCGAAAAGTTCATATTCTGGAAAAATATATTAACACGCGCTGTACCTAATAAACCCCTTTTCTTGTGTTAGCGAAACAAGATTGGACGTTATTTACCGCCTTTGTAGAGTCGCGTCTTGCTTGGGATTGGGCGGAAGTTGATGCAATGGCATCCGCGGGAAACGAATTAGTTGCTTTTGGTGGAACTGCCTGGATATGGAGGAGCGTATGATGCCTCAAGTGGCAGGTCCTACAATAAAAGCGGCTACTGCACCTTGACACCGTGTGACCAGAGGATAAACAGTTCAAGCAACTGTTACTATTCTTTATGAAAGTGATTCTATTACCTGTTGCTACGTTGAGAAACTTTTGGCAACTCGACAGCTTGTGCTCATTGCCTTCCCACTTAGATATGTCATATTTGTTTTCAATCGTTTGCTCCCACAACGTTAAGGTAGTTTCGGGTAACTTCGTTGAGCACAGATATGTAAGGAGTGCATCCCAGTTTGAGATGTCAATTTGATGATATTGTAAGGACGAGATGCAATTATTAATATCCCGCTGCCATTTTTTAATAGAGTTTCCGCACTCATTCTCTACGGCCTCTAGATTAAACAGAATCTTGAGTTGAGTGTTTACGAGGATACGTTTATTTTCGTACCTATCACTCAAATTCTTCCATGCAGTTTGAAAGCCATCGTTAGTTAAGTGACATTTACTCACAATCTCTCTGGCCTCCCCCTCAGTTTTTTGGTTTAGGCGGAACAATTTTTCAACAGGGGTGAGGTGCTTGTTGCGTATGTATATGGCCGTAAACATGTCTCGAAACGTCGGCCAAGAGAGACAGTCGCCTTTGAATACGTCCGTATCACACAGCGGTAGTTGAATATTATGGGCGGATATATCCTCTACATCACTGTCACTCTTGACTAACTTTGCATGGAGTTCTGCCATGTTTGACATGCAGCGCAAGTATATAGCATAAGAACTTTTATATTTAGGCTTTACAGTGGAGATTCCAGCAGTGTCCAACCTCTCGGAATTAACCAACTCCTCATACGCTGTTTTTACCTTCCTCCACATAGCTTTCAGTTCCTCTTGCTGAATAGCAAGAGTGTACTTAGCGTGATCAGCTTGGGCCGTGTCATTGTAGTCAGCCTCACAGCGTCTGCCAAGCGAATAAATTTATCCATGCTATAGTTGTGGGATAGTTGTGTTAAAACTAAGAGAGGCTACGATTATTACAACCGTTCCTAAAGCTCTAAGCAAAGCCAAGAAAAAACCCACCACAATCAAAGAGATTTTAACACCAACATATTAAATGCAGGCGTATTAGGATTATTATTACCCTGCAGCAAAATTTAGGGACAGTCTGTCAAAGCGCTAGTTCCGCCCTACAAATTTCAGAACTGTCTCTGAACTACTGAAAAAGGGATGCTGAGTTGGACGGTTGAAACTCATATGTTGCTAGTTGCGCTGTCATCAATGTTACTCATCCTGGTCATGTGAAAGCTGACAAAAGATGCACAAATGTAATATACTATATTTTTTCGATTTTCTTAGACCCTAAAACTAATAACAAACTGTTTTCGTTTATTTAATATGTAATTCTCTACATAGTTTATGGGGCAACTGCTAAAATATTTCCAAAAAAGTCGTTATTGGTAACATTAATGTCATTTTTATACATATCTACGTACGTATAAAATTTAATGCAAAATAGAAAATTTAGTTAAGCTGCACTTGACAGGAAAGGTCTGCGTACACCATTTCTTTTTTAAATATTCACAATATGTGACCTGGTCTACGAAAAGGGAGCTTACGTGCGAAAACTAGTTTTCTGTGAAAAAGCTGTTAAAAGTAAGCAACTCGTTTCGTCAGTTTCTCATTATCTCGTTAATTGTTCTCCGCGCCGGACGTTGTTGTTGGTCGGAATATTATTATAGTTTTATTATTATTATTATTAATATTATTATTATTATTATTAATATTATTATTATTTTTAGTACACTTCTAAGCAAGTTAGGATTTTCTGCTTTTCACCACGTGAAAAAGCCTCTCACCTTCCATCCGAATCAACCAAAAAGTGAAAATTGATTTTTTGACACCTAAGCCCCCTTTCCGTAGACCAGGTCACATATATTGAGAGTTAAAATTTGTTATTATTTAAATGATCATGCTTAAAATAAAATAATATTAACCGTGTTTTAAAACTTTATACAAAACGAAAGTTAAACTTAACGATTTTTCATCAAAATGTTTGACTTTTTAATCAGATTTAAAAAAATAAACAAAAGTGGTAAACAATCTCACTTTGAAATGGGAGTGCTATTGACATGAACGATACTACATACGTAAATGTATCACTAACCACCCGAAACAAGGCGAATTCATATAAGGTGGTATCGATTCAACAAATACAACAATTACCTGTATTTTGTTTTTTTGTTTTAGCTGGTGATTGTCAAATTTCAGCTATTCTTCTCCGAATGAAAAAGGGCGACAGAAAATGCAAACACTTTCACGTTTTCACTCACTCACTAGCAAAATATAAAATTTTGACAATCAAACGTTACACACAGCTGATTAAACAACACCACCTTATATAAATTCGCCTTGACACGAAATGTGTAGTTATGCAGTGATGTTTTTTTAATTTCCAATGTTTTTCATCTTAAATATTTTTCGTTTAGTTTTTATTTAAGTACTATGTCTCATACTCCATAAACCATTTAAATTCAAATTCCTAACTGTGCTGCAAACTTGATAGAACTATTTCGAGTATTCTGTTTTGTAGCCCATCAAATTTTAGTGTAGTAAAGTGTAATCTTGCATCTCAAACGTGCGTAAAAAGAGTTATAAAAAATCAGCGCGATTAATTATACTAAAATTTAATGGGCTATAGAACTGCATACTCATAAACGGATTTAAAATGTTGAAGTTTTTATAACAGTTTCTAGAATTCTACTAAATTTCCAACACAGTTAGAAACGTGAATTTATTTGTTTATGTTATAATACTTATGAGCCATCCTTAAATAAAAAATTTACGAAAAATATTTAGCATGAAAACTATTGTAAATATTCAAAATTCTATATTTCTTATGAGATGCCGGAAATTCTATGTATTACATTTCTCATTTTTTGACACGACTTAGATCAGATTTTTAATTATAGGTATCCCGGAAATACCCATTATACGTAACAAATATAAATTATTTTTAAGAATAACGGC
>NW_016157679.1:11972-45585 GCF_001687245.7 Rhagoletis zephyria | reverse complement strand
GTCCAGTAAGTGTTGTTGTTGGTCCAGTAAGTGTTGTTGTTGGTCGGAATATTATTATAGTTTTATTATTATTATTATTAATATTATTATTATTATTATTAATATTATTATTATTTTTAGTACACTTCTAAGCAAGTTAGGATTTTCTGCTTTTCACCACGTGAAAAAGCCTCTCACCTTCCATCCGAATCAACCAAAAAGTGAAAATTGATTTTTTGACACCTAAGCCCCCTTTCCGTAGACCAGGTCACATATATTGAGAGTTAAAATTTGTTATTATTTAAATGATCATGCTTAAAATAAAATAATATTAACCGTGTTTTAAAACTTTATACAAAACGAAAGTTAAACTTAACGATTTTTCATCAAAATGTTTGACTTTTTAATCAGATTTAAAAAAATAAACAAAAGTGGTAAACAATCTCACTTTGAAATGGGAGTGCTATTGACATGAACGATACTACATACGTAAATGTATCACTAACCACCCGAAACAAGGCGAATTCATATAAGGTGGTATCGATTCAACAAATACAACAATTACCTGTATTTTGTTTTTTTGTTTTAGCTGGTGATTGTCAAATTTCAGCTATTCTTCTCCGAATGAAAAATTTAGAAAATAAAGGAATAATTGACACACAGTTTGCTTCAAAAAGTAAATTAGTTCAAAACAAATAGCTCTTTAAACATAAAATGAAGTACTTTTATTTACAAAATTGTATGCGTGCTTATTTAAAGAAAAGGCTCTATACTATACTATTAGAACCAGCTCAAAACTAACCACATTTTTTCTAGCCCGGAGGTGACCCTTTTTGAACTATCTAAGAACTGTTGTTATATGAACTGTACCAGAACCATCTAAGCCAGAGTCAGCTCAGAACAAGTTCAAAAGTTCTGCAGAGGGCGACAATTGTCACTTCGTAGGACATCGCCATGTTAAAAAAGACAGTTGCAAGCATTGAGTTGGGATAGATGAAGAACCAGTACCGTCCCTTTTCAGGCTAGCTCAGCGCAAGTTCTGAACCAGTTTGATTTGCTGCAGGGTATTGTTTGTATGTGCGTGTGTATGTATGATTCACTTATATATGTATGTATGTATGTATTTGCAGAAGATGGTCGCCCCCAACTCCAACCAAGTACAATGGAAAAATATGTTGGGAAATTTTTGATCCAAGTAATATTACAGCGCGAATAGTGATCTTGTGGATGCAGAACTGGAATTCCAGGAGTGAAAGTGAAATCCTTGTTTAGGTGCAATCACAATATAGCGATAGTAAATGAGGTTAAAATTTCTCGAAACTTAAACAAGTGTTTTGGTGTGATGAGTTGGCAATTTAAACTATCTGCAAAAGGTAAAAATCTGTGCTTTGCAAATGTAAAAGATTTTTGAAATACGAAATTTTATAGAAAATATGTATGTGTGCCGACATTTAAGTCAATGATTACNACACTCGCGGTTGTTTTTTTTTGTATTGCGCGGAATATTGGCTATGAGCACTGTATCAAAGATTGACGTAAATGGTGTATGTGCAAAAAAAAGTGCAGAAATGTTAACCACGTACCTTTGAAAATTTATTTTTACGACGCTATTGTGTATTTGAGAAGCTCCCGCAAGTATGGTTATGGTGCTCCAGCTGCGTTTTTATGGCGTTTTGTGGAAAGTGCTTTAGTTGCTGTTGCAAAGTGAGCTCAATTCCGTAAATGTTTTATAGTGGACTGTATCATAGTATGCTGGCTTGTGAATTTCCTGGCGAAGATGGACCATGGAAACACTGACGCTTATGTGGCTCGCAACTCCAGCAGAGCATCCATGTTTTAATGAAAAGAATGCAAGAAAACGACACAGATGGAGATTAAAATTAATAATTACGTGCTAGGTGTTTATTGAAAGCGTTTAGTTTAGGAGACTATTTTACAATATTACCTTTGGTGTGTGATGAAGGGTGGTGGCTGAAAGGCGTCCGTGCTTGATAAAGTGAAAACTGGAATAACCGCGCTATTTGTTGACGGATTGAGCCGAACCCTCAAACAGCGAGCTGTGTTGGCTAATTCGTTATACGAATTGGCGGGAAAAATAATGCAATTATTTATATGTTCATATTCGTATGTATGTACATATCGGTGTGTGTATGCACATGAACATTAGGATGGTTCACCCTTTTAATGTTTGGTTTAGGCTAGTGGCCTAAACATGGAATAAAGAACACTGAGTTGAATATATATATCAAGTTTTATTTATTCAATGCACTAAAAAGCGAAAATTTACATGTTTTATTACATTGTCTTGTACGTGGAAAACTCCTGCTTGCATGACCATTTTCGGAGAGCCTACATTCACTTGTCTGTACGCCGGAAAAGGTTTTATATAGTTTAAATGGAATAAACAACACTGAATTGGCTATATATATCAAGTTTTATTTATTGAATGCATTAAATAGCGAACATTTACATGTTTTATAACTTCGAGTATAGCACAAACGAATAACCAAATGTAAACAAACTGCTATTGGTACGGATGACGTCAGAGCTATCAGCTGTTTTTTCGATACTTTTTTCTCACTCCCGAAATGTCGTAACCTGTATATCTTTAAACCATGATTCATGATAACTAATCGCCAGCTGAAAATTTCGCAGTTCACTAATGGTTCGGTAGCACATCAAGCTAAAAACGCAGAGAGAAAGCTATGTGCGTTTGCGGCGGAGCACAATATTGCATTTTCTGCATTTGATCACTTATCAGTGCTNGCTAATTCGTTATACGAATTGGCGGGAAAAATAATGCAATTATTTATATGTTCATATTCGTATGTATGTACATATCGGTGTGTGTATGCACATGAACATTAGGATGGTTCACCCTTTTAATGTTTGGTTTAGGCTAGTGGCCTAAACATGGAATAAAGAACACTGAGTTGAATATATATATCAAGTTTTATTTATTCAATGCACTAAAAAGCGAAAATTTACATGTTTTATTACATTGTCTTGTACGTGGAAAACTCCTGCTTGCATGACCATTTTCGGAGAGCCTACATTCACTTGTCTGTACGCCGGAAAAGGTTTTATATAGTTTAAATGGAATAAACAACACTGAATTGGCTATATATATCAAGTTTTATTTATTCAATGCATTAAATAGCGAACATTTACATGTTTTATAACTTCGAGTATAGCACAAACGAATAACAAAATGTAAACAAACTGCTATTGGTACGGATGACGTCAGAGCTATCAGCTGTTTTTTCGATACTTTTTTCTCACTCCCGAAATGTCGTAACCTGTATATCTTTAAACCATGATTCATGATAACTAATCGCCAGCTGAAAATTTCGCAGTTCACTAATGGTTCGGTAGCACATCAAGCTAAAAACGCAGAGAGAAAGCTATGTGCGTTTGCGGCGGAGCACAATATTGCATTTTCTGCATTTGATCACTTATCAGTGCTGTTGAAAGCAGTATTCAGCGATTCCAAAATTGCATCACAATCGCACACGAATGATATGTACAAATAACGCATAAGTAGATGCAATATATGTTATATATTAATAATATTACATGTAAATTGAATTGTTATTGTTATTGACTGAGTTGCTAAAATACGGTTATTGATCGTATAAAAAATAAAACACGGAGAAAAATTCATTTGCCATTTTCAAAAACTGGGTTATATAAAAACGGGAAAAATATATAGAATTTCATGGACAAAAAGGGAATAGGCTCGCCCAAAACCTCGTGTTTACGTTTCGGGTATTAATGAGACACAGAGTTTTTGCTTGGTATACTTTCAGTATGTATCATAAGTTTATTTACAATAATTGTCTTGTTCACAAACTGTATTAAATATATTAAACAAGGGTTGTTTATGTGACGCGTTTGCTTTGGCGGCTGATGAGCGAGTGATTTAGCCTTGCTTATAAAGTTAACGTTTGAGCTGTCTGTTGCTGCTAGCCAGTATTGCCACTTCAATCGAAATTTTTCCAAGGGAAATGCTAGCCCGAGTACATAAGCTCATGTCTTCAACATGGTGCCCCGCCTGCACCAGCTGCAGCGCTTCTGGTCGGTTTTAGCGACCCACTGCTTTTTCGAGTGTAGACATCTTGCTTTTCGATCTGGAAGTATATAAATGAAGACTAAAAGAGGAATTTTAGTATTCGTTACACAAAATCAGAAAGTTAGTGATAGAGAAAGAGTGGGAATTCATTTGCGAAGGTGGATCCCTATGGAGGTTAAATGGGTGGCGTGGAAGTTCCACAATGTGGCGAGTTTAGAGTATGGGCAGGGTCAAATACATATGAATATGAAGAATATGAATAACAGTCTGGTTGTCCCATCAAATACCACAAATCGCACACCGTCTTCAAAAGAGTCAGAACTCAAAATAACACGTTCGCCAGAAAATGCGAACAACTATTTCGTAGCACATGCTAATCATATGAGCAAGGGCGACGTTGCCTTAGGTTTTTTAACAAAGTATAACAAAGATTTGCCCCAGCCTTTGCAGAAAGGTAAATAAAAGCTCTGAGTACATTTTTAGCGCATAATTTCAAAAATGACAAATATTGAGTTGTGACTCCTTTGAAGACGGGGTGCGATATGTACATATGTAGAGATATATATGACGCATTTTGTAGGTATAGGACCGTCTTATAATTTCTTTATATTGGGGTTTTATGAGATCATGGACGGTAACAAATGGAAATATTTATGGCCGCGCAACATTTGTGAATTGGAACGGCACGTGACGTTTTTAAAGTGACGGCTAAAAACTCTATACGTCACTAATGCTACATGTTGCATAGCGCATGTGCATATATGTATGTAGCTCTGCGCGTTTGGTTTTTCGACAGCTGTCGTTTATACAAATTACATCGATCATACACAGAGAAACATGCAAAATATAATTTATATTTATGGAGACGTGATATCAATGAGAATGTCTTCTGAGTGTAGGTTGTAGGAGCCGCGATGCGTAAAACGATCGAAACAGGTTCGAATACTTCTTGCGGAGTGCCATGAAGCTTCCATTTTTAAGATGAGGAAACGAGTGTGATTCTTGTAAACAACTGGGGCGAAATGCCTTACCAAGCGCCTAGCAGTCCTTGTGCTCCTACAAGAGTACGATAAGAAAACTATACTTATTCCAACGACTGGTGTTTTCTTATAGTGGGGTTGCTTTTGCAAATTCTCTTGCTGAAATCTACGATTGATGTATGGGATGTTCTTTATTTTGAGCTGTTTCTTTATAGCGAAATTTGTTCGGGTGATTAAAGCTTGTGAAGTGTGAGCTGGAATGGGGTTGGTTCTTTCTCGGTGGCTTTGAGACGGTAATTTATTTTCGAGTATGGCACGAGTGAGCATGCTGGTTTCTCGTACTGAGCCTGCTCTTTCTAGATGTGAGTGCGAAATTTGTTTGTCCTTTGTTGTCGATGTTCGGTGAAAGGGTTTTGGAGAGGAGCTGGCACCAGGGCTGGATGCAATTGCCTGATGGGTGATTTCAAGGAATTATTGGGAGATTCATTTTCCGGCTCGAAGGACCACATTTTGATTTTTTGGGTATCAGAGGATGAGCGCAGGGTGCGCAAGATATTTAATTTGAATTCCGTCGAAATAAAAGACGAGGTTTACGTTTAAGTATACAATAAGTTTAATAAATTCAAGAACGATTTACAGTTCAATCTTTATATTTTTATGCAATATACGCCCGAGTGGCTTTATGTTGAAAAAATCGAAGTGAGAAAAGAAAAATGCGATGCGTCGCTGGCGGTGGTCGTACAAGAAGTGAAATCAAAAAATAAGTATGAAGGCGGGCTCGGCTCACCCCGTGATATCGCGTACAATAAAAGCTAATTTAACTCAATTGGCTCACAATAACATACAATTTTAGTATTGCCAGCCCCACGCAAATCAAGTAACAAATTTAATTATTCACAATCTTAAGGTTTTAGTTATCGAAGTCGATGAGATTAATACTCATGTGTTCGACATGCCGGCCCGCCTGCACCGGTGCGAGGTGAAGAAGCTCCTGCAATTTCCCGAGGGTCAACACAGCCCTGCAAAACAACTCGCGGATGCGCCGTTGAACGGTTTTGCGATCACCATGAGCTTGCTTGGCTGGTTTTGTGACCACTCGGTTGGCGCGTGCTGGTCGTCCACGGCGGACTAGCGTGCTTGGATCCCCACGGCGGTTGCGCTTAGGCGGCGGCGACGCGGATCGATGCAACATCGTGTGGTGGGCCTTCCCACAACGGTGACAGCTGTCGGCTGAACTACATGCGCCGGTTGAATGCGACGTCGCCAAGCAATTAATGCAATATTTATGGGTACGCGCTGACTCGTAACGTTCATCAGGCGTCATCGCTATATATGAGGCCAAAAACTGCTTTAAAAAGAGTCCAAAATGAGCCGTTTATGAAGCCAACAAGAGTCCAATATGACTCATTTGGAGGCTCATTTGATGTATGAATTTAAGTTCATAAAAGATAAAAAAGTTCGGAAGAAGGAAAACACACTAATTTCGGGCTCTTAAATGAGCTCATTATGAGCGTAAAGGCTCCGAAATGAGACTCCTTAAAGACTCATTGATGACTCCAAATGTATATTTCATTGATATGTACATATCTCTCGCTCATAGGGAAAGCACTTATTGAATTTTGTTTTTCGTGTTGCGCATGCATTTTCTTTTTACTTTAAAATTTCAAAACTTCAATACTTCAAAAAAAAATATCAATAACGAAAAATAAACACTGGCATATTTTGATGCTGTTGAAAAGAAAAATTGTATTCAAAAGAAATTGGTGCAAAGTAAATTTTGTTTGCAGAAATTGGTATATCTTTTTTGTCCACATTCAAGTTTTGATAAAATATAGCCTATGTTACGTCCGAGGTCACTGTCTAGATACCAGTTAAAGCCCCATGAAAATCCATTCAGTAGTTCCGGAGATTAGATAGTTCAAACAGAAAACCAATCTACAGTTTTATTATAGTACTAGCAAATGCCTGGCTCTCTTCGCGACGCCTTATAAGAACTTTTGCTTTGACCTATACAAAAATAGTGTTGCTATGCAAAAACGGTTTGTAATGTAAAAAATATTGGTTTAGGTTGAAAGGACTGAAGAGCAGACTCATGGGCCAATAATAATAGCGCTGGGACAACATTTGGGTTAAGTCCTAATCTCCTTCGATGCTATGAACTATTATTTTCACCTGTGAGATATCTGCAAGTATTGCAAGGTTTGCCGACAGTGCGAAATCTTCTTCTATTATCCTGCTGTTCCACAGGATGAAAGAGTGTTCCCATTCAAACTGGGTCATTGATATTCCTACCGTGTTCTCTCTAATTCAGTACACTTCTACTTGATATACCGATGACCCGTTGATCTGCTTAGGATATCTGTGGAGCTTAAACAATTTTGAGCTTGCTTGTATGCATTCTTAAAGAATGTGGCAATATTACGTCATCTAAAATGTAAACTTGTAGAGGGGCATCTAAATATCGTGATTTCAGTTCCACCTATGTTTTGGGTCCTTTTTTTGCAGAAGGTATCATAAAGTTAATACCCGTTAATCCAGGTCTGTCGACCCCATTTTTTGCAAAAGTATATTTTACGATGCAGAGCAGAATCTCAAATTCAAATGACGTGTAATTCCGAAGTTATGGCTGATTAAAAATTTCACTCCTATAGGATGTCGCATAAATTTCACAGTCTATATACAAGTTTAAGCCCTATGAAAATCTATTCAGTAGTTTCGGAGATTAGTGAGTTCAAACAGATAAACAATCTACAGTTTAAATATAATATAGATAGATATGGATACTTTACTTTAAACATTCATATATATGCCTTCACACATAATTTCAAAGTCATGTGACTTACGGTTCCAAAGTTATTGCTGATTAAAAATTTCACGACTATGGGATGTGCCACGGCCCTTGTACACACTCATTCATATATGCCATAAGGGGCTACCATGGATATGTCTTCATGCCAAATTTCAAATTCATGTGACGTATGATTCCGAAGTTATGGCCAATTAAAAATTTCACACGTATACGATGAGCCACGCCCTTTTTACAAAAGTATATCCACTTTACAATAAGCATCTACCATAGATACATATGTATGTTAACACACCAAATTTCAAAGTCATGTGACTTACGCTTTGAAAGTTATACCTGATTAAAAATGTCACGCCTTTGGGAGGTGCCATGCCCCCTTGCCAGATCTAATTTTTTTATACCCTAGGTTACGTCCGACGTCACTCTCTATATACCAGTTACAGCCCCATAAAAATCCATTGAGTAATTCCGGAGATTAGTGAGTTCAAACAGACAAACAATCTACAGTTTTATTACAGTTTAGATTATTATTATTGGTTTATAAATCATATTCTGACAAACATATTCTGAGCGTTCAGAATATATGAGTCTGAAAGGAGTCCTAGGTGGGTAAGAAATATGAGCTTCAAAAACAAAAAATGTGTGACTCTTATATGAATATTTTAGGAGTTATAAATGATCAAAGTTAGGAGCCAGCACTTTGTGGCTATATAAAAACAATAAAGATTCGAAATTTATATCTAAACTTGTTTATACAGAAATTGAAAATATTTAGAAAACAAAAAATATACAAAATTTAGTTGCAGCTGCTGCTATTAAATGTATGTTGGAATGTTTATATGACCTGAGGTATGTATACCTACATGTGTATAGTATTTAAAGTTCAATAAGAGTTAAAAAATAAGGCCAATATGGCTCAAAGGACAACATAAAATAAGAGTTCGAATGAAGTTATTTATGAGAACTATAAGACACAATTAAGAGCATCAAAAAAAAATCTGAAACGATTCATATATAAGGCCAAAAATTGCTTTAAAAAGAGTCCAAAATTAGCCGTTTATGAAGCCAATTAGAGTCCAATATGACTCATTTGGAGGCTCATTTGATGTATGAATTAAAGCTCATATAAATTGACTTTCGGAGGAAAAACCACACTATTATCGGGTCTTAAATGAGCTCATTATGAGCGTAAAGGCTCCGAAATGGGACTCCTTAAAGACTCATTTATGACTCCAAATGTATATTTCATTGATATGTACATATCTCTCGCTCATAGGGAAAGCACTTATTGAATTTTATTTTTCGTTTTGCGCATGCATTTTCTTTTTACTTTAAAATTTCAATACTTCACACAAATTAAAAAAACGTTTTTCTCGATAAGTCAATGCTGAAACCACACGCTTTATTTCCCTTTATATATAATATATAATTTTATCATTTTTTTTGTTGACCGCCGTGGTGTAGTGGTAAGCAGTGCGCGCTTCCATTCCGCAACGCCTGGGTTCAAACCCTGGTCAAAGCAACATCGCATAAATATAGAAAAAAGGTTTTTTGTTAACAGCGGTCGTCCCTCGGCAGGCAATGGCAAACCTCCGAGTGTATTTCTGCCATGGAAAACAGCAATCAAAATACAATCGCCGTTCGGAGTCGGCGTAAAACTGTAGGTCCCTCCGTTTTGTGTGACAATATCAAGGCGCACGCCACAAGTTGGAGGAGAAGCTCGGCCAAACACTAACATATGTGTAAGCGCCAATCTATTGTTATTATTATTGTATTATGATAATGTGCAAAATTTTTTCGCTCTAGTGCAAATAATATTCAAGTTATATGCAATTTATTTTTCATGCAGGCTTTTGCGAAAAGTTACATTATTTATTAGTTGTTAAAGATGATTTTATTCTTTATACGCGACAACTTTAAAAATTGTCCATCTTATTCCAAGCGTATTTGTTGAGCTTGTATCCTGAAATTTAAGAAACTCAGTATCTAAGACATCGGTATCTGGGATTAATTCAAGGATTTTTGGATGATTTGCTGTAATTTTTTTCAGTGGAAAGCCTGCCGATTTTACAGCTTCGATAGTTTGGGTAATAGAATTGAGAGTGGACTGTATATTGTGTCCGCCAGAGAGTACATCGTCTACATATGTTTCGTGTAGTACGATGTTTTTGGCGAGGGGGTATTTCTCTTGGCAATCGTGAGCTAATTGGTGGAGCGTGCGAATTGCCAGATATGGGGCCCAGTTAACACCGAAAGTGACGGTTTCTAACTTAAAATCTTTGATTGGCAGGGGCTTTCCTAAAGAAAATCCTTTGGAAATTTTGATTATTTTTATGGACCAGTATTTGGTCTATGTCGCTATTGAAAACGAATTTATAAAGACGCCATTTGAGAATAATGGACGTCAAGTCGTTTTGGAGTATTGGGCTGTATAAAGAACATCATTCGGGGAGTTTACTGAATGTGATGTCACGACACGCACTTTTGTCGTTTTACTGTCGGGCTTTAAGGCAGCATAATGGGGTAAGTAAAATGAACAATATTTTCCGCTTTTTATTACTTCAAGGGTGGAAGCCTGCTCCATGTGATCCATTTGCAAGTACTCGTTCAGCACTTCTGAGTACTTGTCGCGCAGTTCTGGCTTTTTCTCCAGAGTCTTTTCGATGCTTATGTACTGCTGCTGTGCTCCTGGGGCGGGAATGACATAGGGCAATTGCATCCTGGAATTCGGGTTTCAAGGGGAGTTTCATGACGTAGCGTCCATCCTCTCGTTTGGTGGTCGTGGTCCTGTAGAGCTTCTCACAGAATTCCTCTTCTGCTGATTTGGGTTGAGCGGTTTCTATCTCCTCCTGCTCCCAAAACCTTTTGAGCAGCGTGCTGAGTCCGGGTTCTGTTGCCTCTGTGACTTGGGTGGAGAACGTCGAGATATGTTCTCTGACTGGACCGCTGAGTATCCAACCGAATATTGTGTCTTGGGCTACTAAGGTGCCGGGGACGTTGTGTTGTAACCCTTCGCGGAGTATTTGGGGAGTCACATCGCTTCCTATCACCATTTCGATTTTTTTAGGGTCAGTTAGTTGTAGGGAGCGTAATTCGTCTGTATTGACATTTGACACTTTAAATGTGGGTTGAGTAAGCTGTGGGAGAATGATCGCACTAGTTGTGATTTTCTGGCCTAAATTTGAAGAACAAAGCATTATTTCGCACGTTTTGCTCGACCTTTGTACCACCATTCCTCCCATTACAGAGATTTCGTAATGCGTTTCTCTGGTGGGTAGGCCTAGTAGTTTCTGTACTCGTGACGCCAAAAAGGGTTTTTGTGACCCTTGGTCGACGAGAGCACGAACTTTATGATATTCACCGGCAAAATATATTGGGACTATTGCCGTGGGGAGTAGGGTTGTTGCTAGAGTTGTCAAACTATCGATGGCACTATCGATAGTTTCAATTTTTTTAGACTATCAATACTCATTGATAGTTTTTTCTTATACTATCAAAAATATCGATAGTTTGGTATGACTATCGATCATCTCTACCTCTATTAAAGCAACCTAACTGATTTAGCGCTATCGATAGCGCTATCGATAGTGCTATCGATAGTTCTGTTTTTTCGAGACTATCGTGAATATTGATAGTTTTTCTGAAAACTATCAAAACTATCGATGGTGTGACTAGCGATAGTTTGACACCTCTAGTTGTTGCGCTGCTGCTGAAAAAATGAGATGAAACTTGTTGGGTGTTGGGATCAGGTAAGTTCTTTGCCAGCGCATTTTTCCTCGCTTGTTCGGGTGTCGTTGGATTCTCACGATCTATGCGACTCTGAGTCGCCATTTGGGTAAGAGTCCTTTGAGGTCTTGCGTTGGCCCTAGATGATTGGGATTGTGGTTGGAATTGGAGGAGGGAGTGATGTCTCTTTTGGCAGTATACGCATAGGAACTTGCTCTGACAATCACTCTTGAAGTGGGAATATGAGAGGTAATTCTCACAATATTTATTTTCTCTTACGAACTTGACTCGCTCAGTTACGGACAGGGCTTTAAACTTCACGCCGGTTTTCATTGGATGGTTTTGGTTGTATAATTTACATGATACCTGCTGATTAGTTTCATGTGGAAGCTATGGGTCTTTGGTTTATTAAAAGGGTGTGAGTTTTGATTAGTTGCTCTGTGGGGGGGGGGGGGGGGAAGTTTGGTAGAGGCGTTCTTGTTTTACCTGGGCGATATGTTCTGAGTCTTTCCACAACTTCATACCGAATTGTTAGAAACTCATTCCCACAGCGACTGTTCCCACAAAGAAAGCAAATATAGAAAAGAATGGGGTCCCAGTCAGAGGTTGGGCCTCCTTAAGCTGCCAAAGTGGACAAACAGTTGTTTATCGTGATATGGAGTTTTTGAATCTGCACACCGTTCTCTAAATAATCGATTGGAGATTGAAGAGAGTTTTTAATTGGTTATCAACCAATATTCTGCGGTTTTCATACCGCGCTTTCAGTGCCTCCCAGGCTAATTGAAAGCTTTCGTCAGTCAGTGGGTATTGCTTAACCAATTGCCCTGCCTGGCCTCTCGTTTTTTGGCGCAAATGGTAGAGTTTCTGGGCTGGTGTAAGCTTGAGGTAAACGTTAGTACGTTTTGTCCACGTAAAATTGAATCAGAAAAATAGCCGAAAACGTACCCTTTTCACAACCACTTTCGGTACTTTTGTCGACCTAATCCGCATTTCATCCACTTTTCTTCCCGTTTTCGCATTAATTTTCGGATTTTTTGCTGGCTGGGCTGTTCTCGTAACAAGGGCAGTAGCTTCGCGCACGTGTATATATAACTTTTTCTTTGAAACTTCACAATTGCACTGTCAAAGAGCGAATCAACACGATTTTAAAGGCAGTCTTCTCGTGTTAGTGAGGTACTCATTTGCAATGCAAATCGAAGAAGAACGAAGTACTTGAGGCCACTAGCGACGAAATTTTTAAAGCTATCGACAAATTTGTACACAACAATGGTTTGAAATGGAGCAAGTGTGCGGATATTTGCGAGGGTTGGAAAAACGAAAGGAGCGATGTCTAGGATGAAGCAAGAGGCAGAAAACGCCACGAGAAGTCACTGTGTGATCCCTCGGTATTTCCTGGCGACTTGGAAGATGCCGCCACTAGATTTAAAACCCGTATTGGATGACGTTGCAAAGATAACAGAGGCCTGCGAAATTAAAATACTTCTCTGGTTTTTTCTAGCACGTCGAGATTGGTTTATTGGTCACATGTATATTTTAGAATTTCTAGCAATTAGCATGAAAACCTCATAAATAAACAAAGTAATCAGAGAAACGTATGTAACAGCCGGTTTGACTAGCAATTTCCATATAATATTCAAAAAATTAAAATCATTTATCTCTTAAATTGCTTTCGTGAAATTGGCAGTAAAAATTATTTTCTCAGCGTTAGCGCGCATTCCCAGCGTTAACTTGGACGGTTTAAAAAAACCATTGTCGAATATTTTCCCAACAATGAATCTGAGGATGGCTTCAGCTGGATAACAAACCTGTTTTAATGTGGCCCGAAAAGTAAACCTACTGAGATGATCAATTAAACTTTTGAAATCCTTCTGGACATCAGTGAAGACAGCACTTTGAATATTAAATACTACGAAGGGAGTCAGGAGAGTTCTGAATGCATGTGTATGCAGAAAATACTGCTCTTGGAAAGATTGCATTAAAAATACTAGTGACTTTTAGGCCCTTATTATGAGTTGCATTCGATTTTCGATCTTCGCTGGTTAACAAAGATCGAACATCGAAAGTGAAATTATGAGCTATGTAACCGTGTCGAAATTTTCATTGAGTATCGAATTTTCTGTCGAACAGAACTTTGCTTTCGATGGTGTAGCGAAGTGTTAGAAAATTGTGAAAAATATATGTTTTTGCATTTGGTTTTTTTTACTTTATGGCGGCTAGGCACTAATTTTGAACAATTTTTATTAATTGCATGCAGTTCTAACGTCGTGAATATTAGACACAAGCTCGATAGGCTGGTTTTGCTTGTAGAAGAAGTCGGAAGTTTTTAATAAATCTGTAGACAAATTTCTTAAATACATTTTATGTCAAAATATATTCGAAAGACTACACTTAAACCCGCTTAAACATTTTCTACTCCTGGCCAGTTTACCAAGCTCTCATCCTCTGACGAATCGTTGAACCAGAACTCCGTTGTACTAATTTTTATCACGTTTTTATAAACTCGCTTTCTTTATTATTTCATTTTAATTTGCACAAATTTACATACATATGTATAAGCACACTATTAAGTTTGCTCGATTTGTAAACAAAACTTCTCAGCGGTGAAAAATATACTATTGTAAACAACCTAACCGAGCGTCATAATAACAAATGAATATTCGTTCCATAAGCACTTTCGACCACAGTCGAATGCAACTCATAATAGGGGCCTTACTTTTAAATTTCTATATGAGACTGCATTTTCAACAAATGCTTACATAAACAAGTAATTTTTAAGCAAAATAAACAAAACCGATTTCAATTCCCATCTAAGAGTTTAAGATTATCGTTAATCTATTCATGATCCAATGATCGGATTTAAACCAAATTAGACCACCTCCCAGGTAATACCTATCCTTTAAAAAAGAATTATAGTAACGGTTAACGTGGTCCAAACTTATGCGGTAACATATACAGAAAAAAATAATAAAAAATATTCCGACGAATTGATAACCTTATCCTTTTTGTGAAGTCGGTTAAAAACAAATACACCAGCAAGCTTTCAGCGTTAAATGATTTCAGGGTAAAATTGTCAAAGCTCCCAATAAACTTAAAGGAAATAATGAAATCATCAAAACAATTTCAGTCCTCACATTAAAGTAAAAGGAACATAAACTTTGCATTATGTTTTCTTGTTTTCGTCAACCGATTTCGATAATTCTTTTTGCAACGGAAAGGTAGTGTCTCAGAGGTGGTCCCATACTAATTTGGTTAAGATCCGTTCATTGACTCATGAAATATATAGATATATATATATTTTTTTAAGTCGGTTTTTTTGCTAAAAATTACTTGTCATATATCTCCACACTATGTTCGAGTACTCTACCATGAACACCTACAAAGTTAAGCAGTATGAAAATTTCGTCCCAGTACTCTACTATGAACACCTATGCGGAAAAAATAAATAAATTTGTACGGGAGGTACCATGCCCCCTTTTCGAATAACGCAAATGTTTCTCCATGAGTGTGGAATTAACTTTGTATACACCTCTCGGTGCCAAGTTCCAGTCCTCTGCAATAAACACCTCCAGAGATATGCAGCATAGAAAAATCAGTTTGCATGGGAGTTGCCACACCACCTTTTCCAATAACTCTCATTTTTTTCCATGAGTATGGTATTAGTTTCACATACATACATACATACCATACCAAGCTTGAGTACTTTACCCCAAACATTTGAAGAGATATGCAATATATGTTGGCAAAATGTTATTCTGATAAACGATTAAAAATTACGATTAAAATGTTAATCGCGTTTGACGATTAAAATTAATTAGTCGGAATCAATTGTAAGATTAATGATTCAATTTTTTAATCGTTAATCGCTGGCTGCGATTACGATTAATTAATTTAAATCATTAATCTTTAATCCAATTAAAAATCAAATCTGATTAAGTTGTCCAGTTTGTCCGAATTTGAAAACAAACACCAGTTATAGTAATTATTTTGTGTTTTACGCTTATAAAAACCAGATAAAAAAAAAATTATAATTATTGTTATTAGTAATACATAAACAGGGAACTTTTACAAACCTGGTTTGTAAAACGGTTGTTAGTATAGATCTTAATGAAAATGGACACCGAATTGCTCAGATTGAAGAGGAAACCCGACTTAGCCATACCGATTAATATGCTTGTGTGCACAGGAAAATTCCAGAACAAATTAATTAATCACCACACCTACTTGATCATATTAAGAGTTAATGATTAAAAATTTTTTTTTTATCGTGGTTACGATTAACTGTTTAGTCAGATTAAAATTAATCATGATTAACTGTAATCAGATTGAATTTTATCGAATTAAATAACTGATAAAAAAATTAATCGATTAAAGCCAACATCGATTTCACATTCATATATCTATACGAAGTTCCAGTTCTCTTCCACAAATACTTCCAGAGATATGTATGAAATATGAAAATTCCAATTTGTATGGAAGAGGGCTTGAGTTATCGGAATTACTTTCAGTCTAAGACCATCCTTGCGAAATCCGTAGTAAGTGTACCAAATTTCGTTCTGATCGGGAAACCGGTTAAGGAAGTAGCCTAGTTTTCAATTCAGGTCATAAACCATCTGTGAGCAAATTTTCATTTTCAAACTGGTGGCAATTCTTAAAAGAGTAACCAATTTTCCAATCTAGGTCATAAGCTATCTGTGTGCAAACTTTCACGCAAATCAGTTCAGTCATTTCCGCGTATTAATTTAATTAAACGTTTGTAATATGTGGCAACTCTAAAAATAGTAGCCTATTTTCCAAGGTAGGTCAAAAGCTATCTCTGTGGGAAATTTCATGCAAATCTGTTTAAATTAATTAAACTTTTTTAACAGGTGGCAACTCCTCCAAAAATTTTGCCTATTTTCCACTGTAGGCATAAGCTATCTGCTTGTAAAATTTCATGCAAATCCGTTCAGGCGTTTCCGCGTATTAATTTAATTAAACTTTGTTAGCAGGTGGCAACTAGATTTAAAACCCGTATTGGATGACGCTGCGAAGATAACAGAGGCCTGCGAAATTAAAATACTTCTCTGGTTTTTCTAGCACGTCGATGTTTTTTTATTGGTGACATGTATATTTTAGAATTTGTAGCAATTAGCATGAAAACCTCATAAATAAACAAAGTAATCAGAGAAACGTATGTAACAGCCGGTTTGTCTAGCAATTTCCATATAATATTCCATGATAAAAACATTACAAGGTAAATTCATTCCCTCATTTCGTCGGCCATGATTTTTTTCTGACGTTTGCCAACATTTTAAAATCATATAAAATTGAAAATAAAAAAATTAAATTGTTCACAATTGTTGTTGTTTGAGATTGAAAATGAGAATGTGTGTGTGAGTTTGAGTTTTGATTTTAAAATTATATTGTTGGCAAACGTCAGACTGCCTCTCAATGGTTTTACCTTGTTATGTTTTTATCATGNACAAACCTGGTTTGTAAAACGGTTGTTAGTATAGATCTTAATGAAAATGGACACCGAATTGCTCAGATTGAAGAGGAAACCCGACTTAGCCATACCGATTAATATGCTTGTGTGCACAGGAAAATTCCAGAACAAATTAATTAATCACCACACCTACTTGATCATATTAAGAGTTAATGATTAAAATTTTTTTTTTTATCGTGGTTACGATTAACTGTTTAGTCAGATTAAAATTAATCATGATTAACTGTAATCAGATTGAATTTTATCGAATTAAATAACTGATAAAAAAATTAATCGATTAAAGCCAACATCGATTTCACATTCATATATCTATACGAAGTTCCAGTTCTCTTCCACAAATACTTCCAGAGATATGTATGAAATATGAAAATTCCAATTTGTATGGAAGAGGGCTTGAGTTATCGGAATTACTTTCAGTCTAAGACCATCCTTGCGAAATCCGTAGTAAGTGTACCAAATTTCGTTCTGATCGGGAAACCGGTTAAGGAAGTAGCCTAGTTTTCAATTCAGGTCATAAACCATCTGTGAGCAAATTTTCATTTTCAAACTGGTGGCAATTCTTAAAAGAGTAACCAATTTTCCAATCTAGGTCATAAGCTATCTGTGTGCAAACTTTCACGCAAATCAGTTCAGTCATTTCCGCGTATTAATTTAATTAAACGTTTGTAATATGTGGCAACTCTAAAAATAGTAGCCTATTTTCCAAGGTAGGTCAAAAGCTATCTCTGTGGGAAATTTCATGCAAATCTGTTTAAATTAATTAAACTTTTTTAACAGGTGGCAACTCCTCCAAAAATTTTGCCTATTTTCCACTGTAGGCATAAGCTATCTGCTTGTAAAATTTCATGCAAATCCGTTCAGGCGTTTCCGCGTATTAATTTAATTAAACTTTGTTAGCAGGTGGCAACTAGATTTAAAACCCGTATTGGATGACGCTGCGAAGATAACAGAGGCCTGCGAAATTAAAATACTTCTCTGGTTTTTCTAGCACGTCGATGTTTTTTTATTGGTGACATGTATATTTTAGAATTTGTAGCAATTAGCATGAAAACCTCATAAATAAACAAAGTAATCAGAGAAACGTATGTAACAGCCGGTTTGTCTAGCAATTTCCATATAATATTCCATGATAAAAACATTACAAGGTAAATTCATTCCCTCATTTCGTCGGCCATGATTTTTTTCTGACGTTTGCCAACATTTTAAAATCATATAAAATTGAAAATAAAAAAATTAAATTGTTCACAATTGTTGTTGTTTGAGATTGAAAATGAGAATGTGTGTGTGAGTTTGAGTTTTGATTTTAAAATTATATTGTTGGCAAACGTCAGACTGCCTCTCAATGGTTTTACCTTGTTATGTTTTTATCATGTAATATTCAAAAAATTAAAATCATTTATCTCTTAAATTGCTTTCGTGAAATTGGCAGTAAAAATTAGTTTCTCAGCGTTAACGCGCATTACCGGCGTTAACTTGAACGGTTGAAAAAAACTATTGTCAAATATTTTCCCAACAATGAATCTGATGATGGCTTCAGCTGGATAACAAACCTGTTTTAATGTGGCCCGAAAAGTAAACCTACTGAGATGATCAATTAAGCTTTTGAAAACCTTCTGGACATCAGTGAAGACAGCACTTTAAATATTAAATACTACGAAGGGAGTCAAGAGAGTTCTGAATGCAGNGAATTTCATGCAAATCTGTTTAATTTAATTAAACTTTTTTAACAGGTGGCAACTCCTCCAAAAATTTTGCCTATTTTCTACTGTAGGCATAAGCTATCTGCTTGTAAAATTTCATGCAAATCCGTTCAGGCGTTTCCGCGTATTAATTTAATTAAACTTTGTTAGCAGGTGGCAACTAGATTTAAAACCCGTATTGGATGACGCTGCGAAGATAACAGAGGCCTGCGAAATTAAAATACTTCTCTGGTTTTTCTAGCACGTCGATGTTTTTTTATTGGTGACATGTATATTTTAGAATTTGTAGCAATTAGCATGAAAACCTCATAAATAAACAAAGTAATCAGAGAAACGTATGTAACAGCCGGTTTGTCTAGCAATTTCCATATAATATTCCATGATAAAAACATTACAAGGTAAATTCATTCCCTCATTTCGTCGGCCATGATTTTTTTCTGACGTTTGCCAACATTTTAAAATCATATAAAATTGAAAATAAAAAAATTAAATTGTTCACAATTGTTGTTGTTTGAGATTGAAAATGAGAATGTGTGTGTGAGTTTGAGTTTTGATTTTAAAATTATATTGTTGGCAAACGTCAGACTGCCTCTCAATGGTTTTACCTTGTTATGTTTTTATCATGTAATATTCAAAAAATTAAAATCATTTATCTCTTAAATTGCTTTCGTGAAATTGGCAGTAAAAATTAGTTTCTCAGCGTTAACGCGCATTACCGGCGTTAACTTGAACGGTTGAAAAAAACTATTGTCAAATATTTTCCCAACAATGAATCTGATGATGGCTTCAGCTGGATAACAAACCTGTTTTAATGTGGCCCGAAAAGTAAACCTACTGAGATGATCAATTAAGCTTTTGAAAACCTTCTGGACATCAGTGAAGACAGCACTTTAAATATTAAATACTACGAAGGGAGTCAAGAGAGTTCTGAATGCAGGTGTATGCAGAAAACACTGCTCTTGGAAAGATTGCATTAAAAATACTAGCGACTTTTAGGCCCTTATTATGAGTTGCATTCGATTTTCGATCTTCGCTGGTTATCAAAGATCGAACATCGAAAGTGAAATTATGAGCTATGTAACCGTGTCGAAATTTTCATTGAGTATCGAATTTTCTGTCGAACAGAACTTTGCTTTCGATGGTGTAGCGAAGTGTTAGAAAATTGTGAAAAATATATGATTTTGCATTTGTTTTTTTACTTTATGGCGGCTAGACACTAATTTTGAACAATTTTTATTAATTTCATGCAGTTCTAACGTCGTGCATATTAGACACAAGCTCGATAGGCTGGTTTTGCTTGTAAAAGAAGTCGGAAGTTTTTAATAAATCTGTAGACAAATTTTTTAATTTCTTAATTTCTTAATATATTCGAAAGACTACACTTAAACCCGCTTAAACATTTTCTACTCCTGGCCAGTTTACCAAGCTCTCATCCTCTGACGAATCGTTGAACCAGAACTCCGTTGTACTAATTTTTATCACGTTTTTATAAACTCGCTTTCTTTATTATTTCATTTTAATTTGCACAAATTTACATACATATGTATAAGCACACTATTAAGTTTGCTCGATTTGTAAACAAAACTTCTCAGCGGTGAAAAATATACTATTGTAAACAACCTAACCGAGCGTCATAATAACAAATGAATATTCGTTCCATAAGCACTTTCGACCACAGTCGAATGCAACTCATAATAGGGGCCTTACTTTTAAATTTCTATATGAGACTGCATTTTCAACAAATGCTTACATAAACAAGTAATTTTTAAGCAAAATAAACAAAACCGATTTCAATTCCCATCTAAGAGTTTAAGATTATCGTTAATCTATTCATGATCCAATGATCGGATTTAAACCAAATTAGACCACCTCCCATGTAACACCTATCCTTTAAAAAAGAATTATAGTAACGGTTAACGTTGTCCAAAGTTATGCGGTAACATATACAGAAAAAAATAATAAAAAATATTCCGACGAATTGATAACCTTATCCTTTTTGTGAAGTCGGTTAAAAACAAATACACCAGCAAGCTTTCAGCGTCACAAGATTTCAGGGTAAAATTGTCAAATCTCCCAATACACTTAAAGGAAATAATGAAATCATCAAAACAATTTCAGCCCTCACATTAAAGCAAAAGGAACATAAATTTTGCATTATGTTTTCTTGTTTTCGTCAACCGATTCCGATAATTCCGTTTGCAACGGAAAGGTAGTGTCTCAGAGGTGGTCCCATACTAATTTGGTTAAGATCCGATCATTTCAATCATGAAACAAATAGATATATATATACATTTTTTTTAAGTCGGTTTTTTTTTGCTAAAAACTACTTGTCATATATCTCCACACCATGTTCGAGTACTCTACCATGAACACTTCCAAAGTTAAGCAGTATGAAAATTTCGTCCCAGTACTCTACTATGAACACCTCTATGCAATATAAAAAAGATAAATTTGTACGGGAGGTACCATGCCCCCTTTTCGAATAACGCAAATGTTTCTCCATGAGTGTGGAATTAATTTTGTATACACATCTCGGTGCCAAGTTCCAGTCCTCTGCAATGAACACCTCCAGAGATATGCAGCATAGAAAAATCAGTTTGCATGGGAGTTGCCACACCACCTTTTCCATTAACTCTCATTTTTTTCCATGAGTATGGTATTAGTTTCACATGCATACATACATATGTATTTCCATACCAAGCTTGAGTACTTTACCCCAAATATTTGAAGAGATATGCAATATGTGTTGCCAAAATGTTATTCTGATAAACGATTGAAAATTAACGATTACAATGTTAATCGCGTTTGACGATAAAAATTAATTAGTCGTAATCAATTGTACGACTAATGATTACATTTTTTAAATCGTTAATCGCTGGCTGCGATTACGATTAATTAATTTAAATCATTAATCTTTAATCCAATTAAAAATCAAATCTGATGAAGTTGTCCGGTTTGTCCGAATTTGAAACCAAACACCAGTTATAGTAATTATTTTGTGTTTTACGCTTAAAAAACCAGATAATATAAAAACAATTATAATTATTGTTATTAGTAATACATAAACAGGGAACTTTTACAAACCTGGTTTGTAAAACGGTTATTGGTATAGATCTTAATGAAAATGCACATCAAATTGCTCAGATTGAAGAGGAAATCCGACTTAGCCATACCGGATTAACTTGCTTGTGTGCACAGGAAAATTCCAGCACAAATTAATTAATCACCGAACCTACTTGATCATATTAAGAGTTAATGATTAAAAATTATTTTTTTTATCGTGGTTACGATTAACTGTTTAGTCAGATTAAAATTAAGCATGATTAACTGTAATCAGATTGAACTTTATCGAATTAACTAACTGATAAAAAAATTAATGGATTAATGCCAACATGGATTTCACATACATATATCTATACGAAGTTCCAGTTCTCTCCCACAAATACTTCCAGAGATATGTATGTAATATGAAAATTCCAATTTGTATGGGAGAGGGCTTGAGTTATCGGAATTACTTTTAGTCTAAGACCATCCTTGCGAAATCCGTACTAAGTGTGCCAAATTTCCTTCTGATCGGGAAACTGGTTAAGGAAGTAGCCTATTTTTCAATTCAGGTCATAAACCATCTGTGAGCAAAATTTCATTTTTAAACTGGTGGCAATTCTTAAAAGAGTAACCAATTTTCCAATCTAGGTCATAAGCTATCTGTGTGCAAACTTTCACGCAAATCAGTTCAGTCATTTCCGCGTATTAATTTAATTAAACTTTTCTAATATTTGGCAACTCTAAAAATAGTAGCCTATTTTCCAACCTAGGTCATAAGCTATCTCTGTGGGAAATTTCATGCAAATCTGTTCAGTCTTTTCCGCGTATTAATTTAATTAAACTTTTTAACAGGTGGCAACTCTTAAAAAAGTAGCCTGTTTTCCAACCTAGGTCATAGGCTATCCGTCTGCAAAATTTAAGGCCAATCCGTTCAGTATATTCCGCGTATTAATTTAATTAATCTTTTTCAAGAGGTGGCAACTCTTAAGAAAAGTAGCCTATTTTCAATCTACGTTATAAGATATCTGTGTGCAAATTTTCATGCGCATGTTAAATAACTTAAACTTTTTAACAGGTGGCAACTCTAATAACAGGTGGCACAACTAATAATAAATAAAAATAAATAAGTAATTATAAAACTTTCTTTTATTTGTTCTCATCATCAACATTACCAGACCTTTCCATTCATATATATATATATATATATCTGTGGGCACAAGCAATAACCGCCTAAGTCGACTTAAGAAAGAATGGAGTTATATATGCTATCGTATTCTTCAACCCCTATTCCATGCGTACGTGAAATCCCCATCTCACCAACTAGGCTACTTAAAAAGTTATAGGGGAACATATTTTGGTTTCCCCATAAGGCTAACATTTTTTATCTTTCGACTTAGGCGGTTACTGGTTATGACCACAGATATACATATTAAATACATACTTAGGTTAGGTTAGGTTGATGTGGCAGTCGGTTCAAATTACCAACTTACTTAGACCTTTTGAAGGTCCATTGTGGTACCAGTGCAGAACACGGGAACCCTTGTGCCTAATTCAGAGAACCATTTCGAAGCTCTTATAAAGCTTAGGATTGGCTTTCTTCCTACGCATGATAATTCCGTGAGAGAGCTAAAGAGGGGTTACCTAAAAAGCCTACTCTCCTCCTGGCCAGAGCTGGGTAGCTACAGGAGTGCTCTACGGTTTCTTCCTCTTCCTCATCCCTGCAACTTCTACAATATTCGTGGGAGAATATTCCTAGTCTCGAAGAGTGCGTGCCAAAGAGCCAATGACCGGTAAAACAAGCCATGACCAAGGCATAACAAGGTAGAAGAAAAATCGACATTTCTCTCTGTTGAACTGCGACTAAAATGTCTACTCTTAACCCTATACTATTCAAAATTTTATTTTTTTGTATATAAATTTTTAATAATAAAATGAAGAGGAATTACGGGCGGTATGTTGTGTTTGAGAAGAGCCAGGACAACAAACTTCTGCGTTATTTTAAAATTCCGAAGTATCAATGCTTCATTAGGAGACTCTTCACGTGTGCGCGAGGCCCATTTTAGTGCCAGTGAGTTTATTTGCTGCCCATCGCAGCCGGGTATTTCTAAGAGGACGCGAATATACATTGATAGACCAAATTTCAAATGGTGGTCTAACAAAACCTAAACCGGAATTCCTTGTTGACATAAATAAACTGAAATTAACTTTTAATACATTTAATGGCAAGAAAATTACGAATTGCAAAAATTTAATAGCTGAATTATTGAAGTTAAGTTCTGATGTAAATTTAGAATAATCAAACCTTTTTTTAAATGTCTAATATACTTTAGAATTAAGTATTTGAATAAAAAAAAATAACTGCCTAAAGACATTGGGCTATTAAAAGCAAGAAAATTGCCAAAGTGGGTTTATAAATGAGTGTGTTTCACTTAGTGTGTAATTTTGTGTAAGTATGCATTTCCACATTTACATTAAAATGAAAAGGCAATACCTAAAATGAAGCTGTTTCTAATGAGATTTTAAAAATTTTCATATCTACAAAAACTTTCATTTCAAAGATATTAGCCCGCAGTTATAGTCAAAATAAAGTCGACTCTAAAGCTAAAAACCGCTTTTTTTGACAGATATCCCATTGAAAGTTATGTCAAAAAGCTGCTTTTAACTTTAGGAGTCGACTTTATTTTGACTATAGCTACGGGAGTTTTATCAAATATGGTAAATGCATAACAAAGGGTTAATTTTTTTGTTTACATTTTTTGACATTACAGTCAGCTATGAGAGAGCTCGACTGAATTGTCACTTCTACCTTGTTGAATATGCCTTGGCCATGACCCTTGCAATATCCTCTCTTGAGAGGCTGAGCAACTCGTTCGTCTTTTTCTTGTCTATTTGTGGTCAAAGTAACCTAGTTGTTCTACAAGTGCCCTCCTCTAGCCATGACCTGTTTGCCTCTTGGAGCATGCTATTTCTAATTTGCAGGTTGCCATGGGCATCCCAATTGTGCCTCTGTTTTAACATAGGGGGAGATTGGTACCTTTTTTGACTAGCTCATCGGCCCTGCAATTTCGTTCAATATCTCTCTGTCCCGAAACCCAAATGAGGCTGGCCTTGAACACGGCGCTGATATCGTTTAGATCTGCGAGACATTCCTGCGCAACCTTTTATCTCAGCATTACCATGTTCATTGATTTAATGGCCGCCGGGCTGTACGAGAAAATATTAATCGTAGTCCCCGTTACGACATGCGTACTAAGGTACACAGCCCCCTCCTAAATCCTCTGCTTGATAAACACTACAGTGGTCTGGAATTCGGACGGATAATTCTAGTCCTAGTTCCTTGGAGAAAACTCCGTAGCCAACCCTATTATCTAGCTTGGATCCATACATATAAAAATTCAGTTCCCACCTTCTCTATGGTCTTGGTGTTTGCCATTCTCCTCTTGACGGGATGCTCGTCTTGAAGAGCCTATCGAAGGTTGGTTTAGGGGGGAGTAGTCTACTTCTTGTTCGTGACTACCCAGAGTGTGAAGTATAGAGGCGTGACCGAACCGCCGATCATCCATAGTACCATGCCTTTTAGTCTCAGTGCTGAATCGGCGGCCGCGTATTTATCCACCAGGTTTATTGCGGGCGGATTGGTTACCACCTCTAGCGCTTTGTTTGGGGTGGTCCTTAATGCACTTGAAATGCATAAAAACGCTGTTCTTTGGACCCTACTCAATAGTTTTAGGTAACTTGGCTTTGAGTTGCTGGCCACCATACGAGTATTCCATATAATAAAATTGGCCTGACCACCGAGATGTAAAGCCAATGTGTAATACGAGGTGTTAGCCTCCACTTGCTTCCGACCGCTTGTTTGCAAGTGTATAATGCAACCTTGGCCTTCTTTACTCTTTCGTCTATATTAGGTTTCCACGTGATTTTCCTGTCTAATTTGAGTCCTAGATGCTTAACATTCTTCTTCAAAGATATCTCCACACCCATAAAGATTAGCGGGGAGACTGTGGGTAGTCTATGTTTCCTTATAAAGAGAATTGCTTTCGGTTTTTCGGGGTTTATTCCGAGCCCCCTGCTCTCTGTCCAGTTTCTAAGCGTGGCCATGTTAGAGCGCAAAATATTCATTAGGGTATTTGCCTGTAATGGCAAGGAGTGCCTCTACAGACCTCTCTGCTTATTGTGGTGTTGCCAAGCTTACCGGTTATCGTCCTGCTGACAAGTATAGACTCAATCAGCGCCGCTACGTTGTGGTCAATTCCAAGCTCTTCTAAGGAACCCATTATGGCGATTGCCTTAATGTTGTTGAAGGCGCCTTCTATATCATCAAAGGTAACCAGAGTATACTGATGATATCTGATAAACTTTTTTCCACCAACCCGGCGAGCGAGTGTAAGGCGGTTTCCGTAGATTTTCCTTTCGTATAGGCATGCTGCGCCGTGGAGAGCCTACTAGTTGGTATCACACCCCGTTCATAATCATCCACTATCCTCTCTTAAAATTTTGAGCAAGACTGGTGGGTCTGAAGTCCTTGGGGTTAATGTGAGAGGACCTACCTGCCTTGGGTATGAAGGTGACTTTTATCTCTCTCCAGCCTAGCGGAATATAGCCCATGTTAAGACAGCTTCTTATAAAAGATGCAATGAATGGGGAGATAATAACCCGTGATTGCTCGAGTTCTACCGGGTGTATGCGTCAAGTCCCGGTGACTTGTAAGGACCAAAAGTCTTAATAGCCCATTCGATTTTCGATTTTAGTGATCAGTAGATTTCCTAGATCAGATAGCCCCTCGTCATTTGTGGGGTCGTTAAGTTCCATCGGATTGCTACCTGGGAAGTGTGTGTCCAGGAGGAGACCTAAAGATTCCTCGCTCGTCGTAGTCCATGAGTTCCCTTGACCCTTGAGGTAGCCACGGTTGCATGGCGACTTTGCGAGAATTCTTCTTAATCTAGCCGCTTCCGTGGCTTCCTCAATTCCCTTGCAATAACTCCGCCATGATTTACGTTTCGCAGTTCTAACTGATTTTTTGTATATTTTGAAATCAGCCTTATAGGCTTCCCAGTCCTCTGTTGCTCTCGAGGCTTTGGCCTTATTGAACATTGTCCTATTGGATTCACGTAACGAGGATAGTTGTTTTGACCACCAAGGTGGTTTGTTATTCCCCCTGTATCTAACAACCGGGCATCCGGCTGACAAAGAACTATTCATGGCTTTGGTGACCTGATTTCGGTATTTCGCACATTTCCGGACTCCCTAACTTGGGGGATCTTGAGGTCTATTTCGAATTGAATATAACAATGGTCAGAGTTAAACTCTTCACTAAGTACTCTCTTGATTTTATGGGCAAACGTGTCCGAGGACAGGGTTGTATACAAAACTTCCTCTCTACTCATTATTATAAAGGTCGGCCCTGAGCATAAATTCAAGACACTAAGTTTGTTTCCTAGAATGAAGTCTAGTATCGACTCAGCTCTAGCGTCCGTGTCCGTGCTCCCCCACATCGAATTCTGAGCACTAGCGTCGCAGGAGACAACCAGTTGTTTTTCATAGGCTGCTTCCTTGACCAATGTCCGAACCTCCTCTGGTGGTGCGTTCTTATCTTGGGCCATGTAGGAAGAGGCTACCTAGAAGCTAGTTTTATCCAGCTCTATGCTTGCCGCTACCAGATCACCATACTGAGCTGTGGAAGTAGGAAGATATTTAAGTTGTTCCTTGCTAATATGCAAGCGCGAGTCTTACCTGCATTTTGTGCGGCAATTAGCTTAAGCCCTTCACCCCAATCCCGAAGATTTTGTTGCCGAGTATCCACAGCTCCTGGATGATTGAAACGGTAAGTCCAACGTCAGCCAGGTGGACCTTAAGATTCGCGGACGCGAGTTTAGAATGGTGGAGGTTGATCTGGATCAGCTTCATACGAATCCGTCCGTTTTACCTCCACCATTGTGACATCTATGTCCGCCTTCTCAATCTCCTCACCCTCGCTGCCCTCGGCGAGGAGATCCTCCTTATAAAACAGCGGCCCCAAACCGGTTAGCCTCTCCGAGTCGGATGGGCATTGGCTGCTGGGCAACCCTTCTTCACCACCGCTGCGCATGCCGGACTTGTCGCTCTTCTCATTAACAACACCTGCCTTCTATTCTCTATCGTCGATCTTCCCCACCACCCATTTTGTGTTGACAGGTCCTTCTTGCAGGATATAAAGATCCGCTCTATTTTTCAGGCTCGGCTGGTTTAGCCGGAATCCAAACCCGAGCCCTAGGTCTGCTAGGAATCTCTTCCTTGCTGACTGCCTCGAGTTTGGCTCCCGGCCAAACCTCACCTACCTTGCTAACGGCCAACCTGTAGAGCTGGGCTGACCTATGGTCCTCGCAAGCGATGAGCTTTGCCCTACCTTGATACCAACTGGAATTATGGCAGAGAGGAGGAGTTCCAGGGTTTTCCTCTAAGACCTGGAGGTTTCGGCAATAGCCTCCTCAACCTTCGGGATAGTCCCCTCCTCCTCCCCTCTGTCAATAATGGCCAGTACCTCACCGCCTCCCTTAACTACATCCCTGAAGGAGGGCTATTTATGGCCACCTGTTATCTGTCTTTTGGCGACCCCCTGCCTGTTCAGCAGATCGTTGTCTCTTTGGAGCCGTGCCTGCCGGTTTGCTCAAGCTGGCTGCCACTCCCCTCGCCCAGTCCAACGACTTAAGTTCTTCCTCCGTCAGCTGTTCTGTCGGCAGGTTCCCTATCCTATTAACAACTCTAATGGCTGCCTTTTCTCGTAGTAGGCCTGCTTCGAGGGGCGGGCATGTTTAGCCGGCCCCCTGACCTGTGGTTGCAACCTTCATTAAACTGCTGGGTATATCAGCAGCATCCCGCCGGTTTAACCTTGAAGCAGGTGCCGCACACCGCCCTTGGGTTGGGGTGTGTATGTTTTGGGGTCTAAATTCCCTAGGCGGAGCTGACATCACAGTTCCAGCCGAGAAAGAGGTTTGCTCCTCCGTTACCTCCATACGACACGATCAAAAAACCATTTCCATATAACTAACCAGTCGGCACCCAAGAACGATAGAATACAAGATTGCGCATTCCCGCAGAATGACATTTATGGCAACGGGTAAACAAAGAATATGGCGAAGAACAATGAGTTGACAGTTGTGAATTTGCAGTGAGAAAACGTGTCTTCTTCGCGATTCACCAATTTCTCAAGCCATCTTTGAACATAGCAAATTAAGCACAACGTTAACAAAAAATATACAACCACTCTTGCTGGTGTCTAAATTGTATGGCTTCTCCTGCCGGCAGAACTCTACCCACTTTCTAGCCAAGGCGTCGTCGCGGGGAAACAAAAAAAACTGCATTTGGGGGCTTTACCCCTACAGCTGCTGCAATTCAACACACGACACGACATTTTATAAAGTTTTTATTACAAATAAAACGTTTTTTACTATAGAACGCACGAATTACTTCGATTTTTCACTTGAAGGTACACAAAATGTTTGCAATACGTTTGCACTGGTTTCTAGACAAAAAGTTTGTTTACGTATTACCATAAACGTCAAAGTCGGCAAAACCAAAGTAGCGGTTTCGGGAATGCGCCACCTTCAGTTCACTACACCATGGTCGGCACCCTCGTGGAGGGTTCAGCCGGAGGGTTTTCGTCGACTTAGCTATTAACTATATGAGCATTCTTAGCAAACTTTTCTAGTGGTGGAGCGTCTATATTTCTGACGTATAATTTCGGACGCATATTTCTGACAATAGAGCATATATATACGTATTTATGTATGTCAGCACACTTTACGAATTTCTGTCGGAGCACATATCGTCGCCTTAGAGTGTAAACCTGCTAACGACCAAAAAACATATTTTACTGTAGAGGCAAAAGACTAAATATATCTTTAACTCTTAGTCTAAGGGGCAAATCCTACATATAGTTTGATAATAGCGCGACGTTCTATGGCCCTATCCAGAACGAATGAAAAAGTTACGTTTTTATGGTTTTATTGGCGAATTTCTAACTTAGCTGGTTTAAATTTTTGCATTTTCAAAATTTAAGTGGATTTAGCAGGTTTTTTGTATGAATAAAATTGTTTCTATTCTATTTTTTGTGATTACGAGCTCAATTTAAATGTTAATTAAAATAGGATTCCATAAATAAAAACAATTATATATATATAAAAAAATACAACAGATTTATTCTTCCGTTTATTGCAACAAAAATAGGCAGTTTATAAAACATATATTAGTAACTATGCGTGAAGTATTCCTCTCTCAAATTAATAGTACAAAGTCCACATATAAGATAATTTAAGTAGGAACTCAATAATGCCAGAAAGTATGATACATATTATTCAATCATTAGGTAAATTGTCATAGTAGGCGCGATAATCTTCAGGAAGTAATCGTTTGAAATACTGGAGATCTCATACTTTCTGCGAGCAATCGTACGCCTACTCTCGTATAAATTCGGAAGGTGAGAAAACGGCAAGGAAACAGCTACTGGGAATTTTCTTTGCGGTATTACTTCCCATTCGTTGGAGAATCTTAGTTTGAAATGTATGTCGCCACTTGGTGTATACCGTAGGGCTCGTATATCAGTTACTTTAGCAGCATCTTTGCCGCGACCGGGACGAATGCTATTAAAGAATTGAACTGTGTTAAAGCTTTTAAAGAACGTGTACCTAAGATAAGTTACGTCATATGGTTTTGGTTTTTTTGTAGCTGATCTACATACTTCAATGTATTCTGCAGGAACATGGATATCTCTTTTCTTAAGTGCTCATTCGATAGTGGAATGGATACAATCAGCTTCCATTTGGGTACGGCCTACTTCAAGAAACTTTTGCTCAATAATGATATTGTTATTTATAGCTGTGGATAACAAAGCATTAGCCATAATACTGTTTCGGTTTTGATATGTGCATTCGTCGCTATAAAAAATTACTGTAATTGGCTCCCAGGAACTATTACTTGGTACTAAATTTTTTTCTATCAAATCTACCCACACGCTGGAAAACGCTTCTACATTTAATCTTCCTTCTGTTTCGTTCCACAAGTAACAATAATTGCCTTGAGATACAAAAAATTAAAGCTTATTCGCTGGCTATTACCTTGGCTTAAACGCATAAAGTAATACTCTAAGATAGAACAATAATCGAGCGACAGAAGCACAATATGTTGGATTTAGCAGTTGAATTTACTCATCAAACAATTTTTGACAATTATATTTTTATATTGACGTATTTTTTTGCTTGCCAACTGCGGAATCGCCTATTCCTACGAACTGCATAAAAAGGTCAATTTTGCCAAAAAACGGATTTAGCAGGTTTACACCCTAAGCCGACGATATATATATATGCCAGCTCACTTCATGAATTTGCGTGACGTCATACTACGAATTTATGACTTTAGAACAAGTATGCGTGAATGTAAATATGTATATGCGCATTCTTATACGCGGAGCACAATATGGTGCTTCTGGAACCGCAGCAGCAGGGCAGCTAGCTGCGGTCAGCTACATCTTGTGGCGGTCAGCGGAGGATTTTTGACGTTGGAGCATATATGTACATCACGATTGAGAGAAATAGAGATTGCGCCAATCGCGGTACTGCTAATCCGCTCTTTGTGATTTTGACAGAATCAGCTGTGTGCGTGATGTCATCTTGGTGCAATTCTTGATTGTGAGCAAACGGAAAAAAACGAAATAACAATTTTAGTATCTGTGCGTTAATATTTCTGCGTGGTTTGAAGCAATTATTAGACATTACAAAGCAAAATGAAGTGTGCAGTGGCAAAGTGTAATAGTGAAAACACAAGGTAAGCGTGCGATATAAGTTTTTTTTTTCATTTCCTACGGACGCAAACCTGGCGAAAAAGTGGAAGCAGTNCTTGATTGTGAGCAAACGGAAAAAAAACGAAATAACAATTTTAATATCTGTGCGTTAATATTTCTGCGTGGTTTGAAGCAATTATTAGACATTACAAAGCAAAATGAAGTGTGCAGTGGCAAAGTGTAATAGTGAAAACACAAGGTAAGCGTGCGATATAAGTTTTTTTTTTCATTTCCTACGGACGCAAACCTGGCGAAAAAGTGGAAGCAGTTGTGCCGGCGAGGAGATGCATTAAACACCAAATCGAGCTTTGTGCTATGTGTGTGAGCTATGAGCTTCTACATGGAACTATGATGGCCTTTCCTTGGTGAATTGTAGTAGGTATATTTCCATGGTGAATGTAGACAGTTGCTGGTTTAGTTTGCTGGCAATGGCATGCATACAAAACCAGTTTCTACAGTAAATAGATACATGAACTTCACTACCTACTTATTTTTGTTAGTACCTGATTCTTTTTAGTGCTGGTATGAGGTAATGCACCAGTGAATAAGGCCACCAGGCGCTAATTCAAGCGGCATCTTACCGCGCTGTTACGTACTTCATACAAAACAGTGCCCAAATGATTATACATTTAAAAGTTCAGCTCAAATAATCTTTTACTTACATAGAATATTTGTTTCCAAAGAAGCCACACTCATGGTTCCCTTCGGAAATGGTACAAAAGTCATCAAATCAAAGCTGTGGAGTTTATGGTGGTTGGCTACCGTCCACAAATATAAATATGCACTCTGCATGGGTTTTTACAATGGCGAGTCCAAAAATTCACTTTGCTGCACACCTTCCTTTTGGCCTACATGAAATTGCAAACACTGTTAATACATCCATTTTTTCATGTGCTAAAAATCGTAAGGCTACATGTCCAAAATTATTGCTAACGTGTTCCTAATTAATCAATCTTTGTATATTTATTGATTCCTGCAAAATTGGGCCATGTAATATTAAAATTAACAAATTTTTCTTCATTGTTTACATATTTTTATATGCGTTTTGGCATTGCTCTCTCGCAATTGCACCAAGATGACGTCACGCAAAAATTACGCTCAAAAATCCTCTCACATTGGCGCAATCTTGTATTCTATCATCCTTGTATGTACATATTAGAGGGCTGCATGAATGCATTCAAAACGGCTTTTGAATTATTCATATACAAAACGAATGCATGATTTTGGCTTAAAATTTTTTTGAATATGAGTGAATAGCTGTTCTGATATTTGTGTCGACATCACAATATTGAAACAAAGTGAAAATAAATTGAATTGAAATAAATCACAATTTTTTGTATGAATATCCAAAAATATTTTTTCTATGCACATATGTACAAACATACAATGTATGTATGTATGTATTGCTGCGCTCCTATTACATACGAAAAAACTTGTTTGTAGAAAAAAACTTTTACCGAAATGAGTTTGAATGATTTGAATGTTTTCTATTCTATTTTCCATTTGAAGGTAGAAAATATAAAACAAAATGTATATTCATAACTTACAAAATTCCAAACGCTGAGTGTTTTGTATGTGAAGTAAAATATTCAAATCTACTGTACTCTGTTTGGCTAGAAGTTTGAATGAATTCATGCAGCCCTCTAGTACATACAGGGTGTCCCAGAAGCAACGTGCCAAACTTTAGGGGAAGGTAGGTGGGGGGGTGAGCTCCCTGATAAACAAAAAATTTTCAGGTAAAAGTGTCACCGTTTTTGAAATATTTACATTTTTTCGAATTTAAAAAAAATCGTGCCTTTTCATGTGTTTTCTTTAACTGCAACTACAAACCGGGCAATACTTAGTAAATTTTTTATGTAAAATACTTCCAGATAGTTGCCTCTCCATACTCAAATGCAATGTAGTTAAAATATATTAAGGAACCATCATAAAATTAGGACTATTTCTGGATTTTTAACTTTTTGATATTTTCTTCCCCAACTTTGACTATCTCGGGTGAAAAAAAA
>NW_016157679.1:0-11154 GCF_001687245.7 Rhagoletis zephyria | reverse complement strand
TATTTTAACTACATTGCATTTGAGTATGGAGAGGCAACTATCTGGAAGTATTTTACATAAAAAATTTACTAAGTATTGCCCGGTTTGTAGTTGCAGTTAAAGAAAACACATGAAAAGGCACGATTTTTTTTAAATTCGGAAAAATGTAAATATTTCAAAAACGGTGACACTTTTACCCGAAAATTTTTTGTTTATCAGGGAGCTCACCCCCCCACCTACCTTCCCCTAAAGTTTGGCACGTTACTTATGGGACACCCTGTATGAATGCATATGAGCATTCTTATCAGCGGAGCACAATATGGTGGTTCTGGAACCGGAGCAGCAGAGCTGCTAGCTGCGGTAAGCGACATCTTGTGGCGGTTAGCGGAGGATTTCTGACGTTGGAGCATATTTGTAAATATGTATATGAGCATCTGGGGCAGCATCAAACCATATGGGGCTTCCAGACCTGGAGAAGCTAGCTGCGCTGTTGCTCCGGACATCTTTTCATTTCATTTAATTTCATTTATTTATTTATAAACAAATAAGACATAGTCTTTTATAGTGTTGTACATAAAATTTAAACACCCTTAGTAGCATGGATTACAATAACTTAAAAATTAAGAATATACCTAACAATAATGATATCAGAGAGTGGGACGTGGGGAAAGCAAAGGTAATAGAACAAGTATTAAGACTTAGAAAGAAAGTATAGAGTAAACTGCCAATTTGAAGCGTTTGAAATTTGTCTCCAGTTTTAATTTGTGAGGTAAAGAATTCCACTACTGTACAGCCCTAACGAAAAACATTCTTGACGTGGCAGAGTACTTGAAGTATGGTACAATAAGGTTGCAAGTACGGCCTGACTGTGCAAATGTTAGCTTAGAAAAAAGATAACTCGGACATCGGGTGTGGATTAATTTAAACATAAATAATACATATCGACGATCAAAAAATGTGGACAGACTGCAATCAAGAATTTTTATCGAAAGCTTAGTAATTTCGTCAAACTTGTTATGTAACTGCTTGTACTGGACTGGAAGTCACGGCGGGTCGGCATGGTTGTAGCCCGGCTTTAGCACGTCAGCCCTTGTCGTGGTTCTTGCCGTTCCTTTCAGCCCACAGCCATAAACAAAAAAAAAAGGATTCATGCCGGATAGAGGAAATGGAAACGAGAGACAACACTGCGGGAAAAAGGAAAGTGGTAGAAAACCATTCCTGTCAGGAGGGAGCCGTCCCACCCCATCTGTCTGTACAACAAACAGCCGCGAACCCCACTTTGGCTCCAAAACATAGAAGTGGAGTTCCCTAATCCTGACCTTAGTTCGCCAGTCTATCAATCCAGTTAAGTCCTTAGTTCGTAAGTTAGCCTAGGTCTAACATCCCCTTTTGCCTGCCAAGTCGCCACGAGGGCAACACCAACACCAAACGGCAGAAAACTCAGCACGCCATCTCGCCTAACTCTTGCTTCACCTATAAACAATGATAACGTGCATTCCTTTTTTTTGAAATATATATATATAATCTTTATTCACTAAGTATACTACTTACTACCACAAAATCTACTTAAATTCAGATTATTTCTACCACTTAAACTATTAACTATTAACTATTAACTTAGCTCTTNCCATTAATTAATTTTTTATTTTTTTGACTACCGTAATACCGCCTAACTTCTATCTTGTAATTACAATATCTTTTCAAACGCGCAGGTAGATAAAAAAAACAACAGCCACCTAGCTAGCTGTTAGGCATACGTATGTATGTTAATATACGTACGTGTGATGTAATAAAGTATGTTGTATTAAAGGATTGCTACTCACCACACTAATCCACCGATGATGGTATCAACATGCGATGATAGCTGAAAGGGTAAGAAAGGTAAAACAACAATCCTACATAACATCAATGGGAACAGAAAACCTGCACTTGATCATCGAGCATGCGTGAGAAAAACGTACCTACGTACCAAAAAGTGCAAAAAAAACGTGGTTAAACTTAACTAACCAAAAAAAGGTGTGTTAAGTGTATAAAAAGTGTGTGAAAAAATACATACATATATGTCTATAAAAAACTTTCTGCGAAATGTGTTAATTACGGAAAAGGTGTATTTTATCCATAGAATCAAAAATATTAAAAAAGGAAATATATATACATATATGTAAAAGCCTAAATTCTACTCTAACTATGGAGTTAAAAACAATTTCGAGGAGTGCAAGTTGGGGAACAAAATTTCCCGTATTGTCACGTGGGTGACCCGACAAAAAGTGAAACCCCGTAGACCGTCCTAACCTACTTTATCTCGGTTGCTTAAGATTTAAATTTGATTAATTATAATGAAATTTATAAAAACAGTACAGTTGGAAAGTGGTGTTAAATTTTAGGTTAGTTTCGGTTGTATCGGTGCCAAGGGTGCACACTGTTCCGCTCTCACCACGGTTGCTGTTCCCAGTTGGTCGCGGCGAATTGTGTCCGCTACTCTGCTCTCTAAATCCTGCGTAGTTATGTAGTATGGCGAGTGGTTGTCCACCTCTCGAGCGTATTCAGCCACTCAGAGATTTTTTTTTCTTTCTTTTGGGTGAAGTTTGTGATGGTGAAATCTGTGTATCGCCAGGAGCGCCGCGCACCGCTGCTCACACTTGTTTGGCCGAAACGCCGCGGTCTTGTTCCTATGTTGCAGACGTCGTTGGATGCTGCAGTGCACCTTCGCCCAGTAAAATGCGTTGGAGTTAAGATTTCTCGTACTAATTGTTTCTGCCGTCGCTGGCCCTCGGGTTAGCACCCGCTGAGAATCTGCAGAATCTCAAACATAAAACCATTAATAAAGCATGTACATGTAAGGACAGCCTGTAGCAACTATTCCTTATTTTTATTTATTTTTATTTTATTTTTATTTATTTTTATTATTTTTTGTGTGTACATATAAGTACACTTCGATATGGAGATATACATGTATGTATGTAGGTAGAGCGCATATATGCCATGACTGGCTTCTATGGGAACACGTACATACATACATTTATATACATATATATATTACTACGTACACTTATAATAAATTCGTGGCAGTTTCTTACCTTTCAACGGGCTTCTTCCTGGTCGGTGGAGACCTGTTACCACTGCTAGACCGCTCGTGCCGGTATATTTAGCGCTTCTTGTTATAAAGAAGGAAAACACAAACACTTTTGCTTATTTTTGCTTTTACTAAACTTTCGACTGTTTTTCACTTAACACTCGTACATGTGTTACCCACAGGACCGCGACTTTTCTTTGATCCTGTTTGTGGATTAACACCGGCTTAAATAAGCGTTGGTGATTGGGGCAAAAACCGTCGCGATCCCTATGTATTGGATCGAACCTATGGTTTCCCGTATTTTGGTCAAACGAACCTTAAAACTACCTCTACGTGCAGGGGTAGATCGAACATGCTTTACAGTTTGTCTGTTTATTGCGGTTCTTAGTAACGCAGCATATTGATTGTTGCTAAGGTATAGCAACATTATGAATGTTGCTAATAAGTAGTTTGGTGATTTTTTGGATGTTGTTAAGGTGTTTTGGTTGCATGAACCACAGGCTGGGGTTACAGGCTCGCATCCGCCGATGGTGCCTGCACCATGGAGCGTGTGCGAAAAAAATTCTAAAGCCGCCTGTATCCTGTCTTTTATTGTTTTGATTGATTCCCCTTATTGTTCCTCGTGCCCAATGTGTGGCCTCGACCCGCTATCCATCACCAGCTTAACCCAAATACGCTTTATCCTTAATCTAACACTGGGAAATAAGTACATAAGAAAAAAAAACTCATTGATCAAACACTAAGCTGTACACACGAAGTTGTACACCTGGACATACACACTGAAAACATGAAGTTACCTAACGAAAATATCTTATGCATGGTATATGCCTAATTTCTTTCCAGACGAGTACCCTAATTCATACAATTCCTATTGTACGTAGGACTACGCACTGGATGTGCCTTGGTGCGAGCTTGGCATTATAATTATCAACACGTGAACTCTGCTTGAAACTGCGGCGATATACCATTTGTCCCACTGCGAAATTTACCTCTTTTGTTCTCAAGTTGTACGTTTTCTCACCTGCCGTATGTGCTCGTTTAAGCTCTTCCGTTATTTTGTTTCTTATAATTTGTTGCTTGTCCACTCCCAGTTCTTTTGGTTTTCACCGACGTAGGACCTAATAATTTGAAGCACTGAGTGGTTAACCCTTTCAGCTGCGTTTGCTTGGAGAGAGTAGAACGCCGTTCGTATGTGCCTGACACCATATTTTTCTAGAAATGTGCGAAAGGCCTGTGCCACAAACTGCTTGCCATTGTCCGAATGTATGAACTCAGGTACTCCAAAAACGTGGAACACATCACGCTCGGGAAATTGAATGACTTTAGCCGTTGTTGCTTGCGTCATCGGTTTTAAAAATACAAATTTGGAAAAATATCTAAACACACAAACATAAACTCATTTCCTTCCTTCGTACGAGGATATGGTCCCATAAAGTCGACGTATAGACGTTGGAAAGGGCGCTCGGTGATTTGTTGGTTGCCCATCTGCGGCTTTCGGAAAACGTTCTGAGATTTGCTACCTTTACATATTTCGCAACTTTTCGTCGCCTTTTGTACATCAGCGATCATCCCTGGCCAATAATACTTTTCACGAATTCTGCACAGTGTTTTGTGGATTCCTCCGTGACCTGCTGAGGGTGAGCTGTACGCAGCTTGCACTAAACCTATACGCAACCCAGACGGCACCCAAAGTTGCCAGGTATGGTCTTCTTGCAGTTCATCCCCCCGGTTGAATTGCGTCCGTTTGTAAACGAATCCGTCTGATACACATAGGTCCGGTAGTTTGTCACCGTTCTTAGTTATAGTGTCTTTCAATTCCACGTACTCGTCGGAGTTAAAGTACGGTGAGTCTAGCGATACGTCCAGAAGCCTCTCGGTTTGTTTTAGTTCTTCGATATTCATCCGTGATAAGGTGTCTGGCACCACACTTTGAGTGCCCTTGCGGTTTTCGATATCGAAATGGAATGCTTGCAGCTTGAGACTCTCTCGTGCTAGTCGCCCACTCAAATCTTTTTGCTGCATCAGCCACTTAAGACTGGCGTGATCTGTAATGATGGTGAAGGGTAACCCTTCAACATAGGGACGGAAGCGCTTGACGCTCAATACAGCTGCATAGCATTCCAATTCCGTTACGCTATAATTAGACGACACATGCGTTGCGCGGCGTTGCAGAGCCCAAATGGCATTGCCGTGAATTGATACAAGGGTCTACCCGGGACGGTAAATGCGGTCTTCTCCCTCGACTTTTCCTGAAGTGGTATCTGCCAGAATGCATCTTTTAAGTCGATGGAAGGTATAAAACGCGTGTTTTTAACCTACTAAGAATGCCATCAATGTGTGGCAGAAGGTAGGTGTCTTTAATGGTACGTTCATTTACCTTTCTAGCGTCTAGGCAAAGCCTATTTTTCGTGCCTTTGATAACTAGTGAGACAGGAGAGTTCCAGCTGCTGTTACTCTCCTCAATGACCCCCATACCTAGCATCGTATCCAACTCCGCGTATACCAATTTTTGAATTGCTGGTGAGATCGGATTATGCCTCTGTTTCACGGGCACATTTTTATTGGCGACTTCGATTACGTGTTCTTCAACATCTGTACGGCCTAACCCTAGCACTGAGAAAGAGGGAAACAATGCCTTGGTCTTTTCCAGAATCTCATCTTGGTCTGGAGTTAACGTATGCTGCACCGCTTTGAAGGAGATGTCACCTTCGGCGGACACGAGCTCTGAGACGGTCTTGGCGCAACTACTTTTATTCGCGCCTCTAGTTACAACATCCATTTTGAAGGCATGCCAAAAATCTACCCCCAGATACACTTCTTGGGTCAACTCTGGCACTATTAAAAACTCCAGTTTTCTTATTTTACCATCCCATGTGATTGGGAGTGATATTACCCCATCTACGGGGGTTTCCCCGCCGTTCGCTGTGCGAATGTTTTGGCCGGAGATACGCGTTATCTCACTTTCTCTACCTTCTAGAATTTTCACAGCGCCTTTTCCTAAGCAACTTGTGCATGCCCCCGAGTCCACCAACGCTAACACTTCATGCCCATTGATACTGATTTGTGCAAAAAAACGATTGTCGCCTTTCACGGTAACTATGGTTGCTACTATCTTCTTTTGTATTCTTTTCATGTTACGTTGTTTTTCGCGCATCTTTTGTATCTTTTTATAATTTCTATCTCGTTTTTTCTTAGTTAAAGCTTTCATAAAAATACGCCTCCTTGCTTCTTCATATTTAGTTTTTCGCCTATGTAAACTTTCTTCGACACCTTTAAATTCACTATTTTTCGCTTCATTTTCTTTTTGATTATTTTCACGTTTAAGGATTTTAATTTTTACTTTGGGTTTCAACTTCGTATCTACACTTCCGGATTTCGATTCTGGACAGAGACCCCGGTCATCTCGTCCAAAGCCTTGTTTCCCGCCTCCGGTTTGAAAACGCAGAAGGAGGAATCCCCGCCGCAGGCAAAACATTTCATTAAATGGAAGGACGACTTACACTTGTTGTCTTTTGCTGCTTCTGCCGGGTTTTTAATATAAAAATCCACCGGCATTCCGCAAGCAAAGCACAGCATGAGGTGGAAGGGGATGCGCAAAAGGATTGGATGGGTGCACTGGAAACATTAGACGTATTACTCACAGCAGGATTAGGGTGGAGCTTTAGGTTTGATCACATCGCGGTGTGGGGCGTTATTGGGCATATGTTTTTGAGGAACCAGGTGGTTTCTCCTTTCCTTGTTCAGCGCAGATACTTCGATTTCGCCCTTTTGACTCCAATCTTCCGACCAGTCTGTACTATTGGAGTGTAATTCGCTTATTGCCTTAACTCGTGACCTATTCTCGTTGATCAACTTCTGCGTACGCTTACAATACTGTTTCAACTCCGCCAAAGTCGTGAGCTTCGAAGGAAACGTGAGGTTGGCTAAGTGGGGTTTGAGGTTCCCCGTTATCTTTTTTACGAGTTCGTCCTCTGGTATTTTTCGCCTCAATCTAAAGGTCAGGTCGTGAACGTCCGAGTAAAAGTCCTCAAAAGTCTCTTGGGGAAACTGTTTCCGCTCCATAATTTCCCGAATGACTTCGTAGTCAGATTTCGCGGATTTATATTGCGCGAGGAGTTCTATCTTCAGTCCAAAGTAGTCGAATTCGTCGTCGTCCGCGTGGTCTTCCAAAACCTGCCAGTACCACTTTAGGGCCTGACCAGTCACCAAGCAGGGAAAGTCTGTAAAGAGCTGTTCATAGGGGAGTTGATGTTGTATTCGCATCCTCTCTAGACGGAACACGAAGCTTTCGACTGTCATGCCCTTTTGTGGTACCATCAAATTTTAGATGCCACTTGTCCAAGTCCACCTTCTTTCTTTCTGTATGTCTATCTTGTCTCTCCATCCGCTGTCCTTCAGTAATGTCGCGGTTTCTTCGGTCTTCATGACTATTGCGATTGCCTGGAGTGGAAGTAGGTGCCGGTTGAGGGGGTGCCGTTGGAGCTTGCATTGAGGCTTCTACGTCGCCTACACGATTGCTTAAATGTGATACGCTGGACCTCATCTTCCTTACTTCGGACATACAATCAGCCATGACAGCATTTTGCTGTGCCATCATTACCATCATTTCCTCAGCTGGGGCTGGCTGTAGATTTCTGGCCATTGATCCAACATCTTCTTGTCTTGGCGCCCCTCCAACTGCTCCTTCTTCTACTAACTCAGGCTCCGACATTTCGAGAACCCTATCCAGCTTCCTTGAAAAGCTTAGCGAGCTGTCTGTAGTATTCGCTTGAATGTAGGACCTACCAAATACTCTGGCAGTACAGCGGTTCAGATAATCAGTGGGTACGAAGTCCACTGGCCGTTCGATTCCCGTATCTATCTGCGTGAACAAAGAACCTACCACCTGGTTCTCTAGTGCCCTTGTCAAATTACGCATTACTGGTCTATTGTGCGTAAGGATACCTAGTCCAGCCCTTGGTAGCTCCGCTGTGTTTCTAGGCGCCTCCATGCACCTTCCACGCACAGAATAAAAAAATACCGAACCCGAGAAAAAAAGAGGATATAAAAATATAAATTCTATCGCGCCTAAATTTGTTTACGTAGCATTAAAAACAATTCAATTACTTGTTGGCTTCTCACCCTTATGTACAGGTATATTTATAATAAAATGCATAAAAAATGTATATATATAAAATGATAATATTATTCAAAAATATTATAAAAATGTATATGATAACAATAATTCAAAATTAAAGCATATATGTATGTATAAATGAAAGTGAAATATTCATGCAAAAACTATAATTCGTACTAAATACTACCGAAGTAAAAGGGGCAGGACAATAAAAAAAAATTCAATAAAGCTTCAAGGATCGTATATAATATAAGGAAAATCGAAAAGGAAATGAAAGGTGTAAAGGGAGAGAAAAAAATATAAATAAATAACTTTATATGATTTATGTGGATTTTGGATGTGTATAACCTATAAGAATTCTTCAATTTCCAATAAAAGAATGCCAAAATTAAATGCTCCTTTTTTTGTGTTTACCTATGTATGTATGTATCTCAATAAATAATGTAATTGTTGGTGTTGTACGGTGTTGACCTTGTTTGGCGGATTATGTGAGCGTTGTTGACCTGTGATGTACGAATGTCGGTTGCTGTCCAAAGTCGAAGTCTCTAATACCCCTCTATGTTTTGAATCGCCACTACAACAATCAGACCTGAATCAAAACTGCCGGAGGCGAATCCAAAATTTGCTAACTAATTTACCCCACTCCCCAACATGGAAAACGTCCAAGCACCTCACATCAGTTAGATGCAGGATCCACATGATGGTAGCGGTGGCCAACTTCCATAACCAAAAATACCTTTAAATTCAATTAAATAAAAATGTTGTACAGCTCCTCACGAAAAATCTCTTTTGAAATATGTTGGAATCCGCTAAGGCACTTTCGGAGTGGAACCCGTACCGCCCCCATGTTTTCCAGCTAGCGCATTTACCTTAGGTCTTGACCCAAGTAAAGCCGCTAGTGGAAACCTACTCTGTCCGGAAAAGAACGAAATATCATGAAAATTTATAGTTAACAGTACAGCAAAAAAGATGAAAACAACTAAAGGTGGGAGAAATTAGACAAAAAAAAAAATAGACCTAAACGTTGGGCGCCATTGTTATGTAACTGCTTGTACTGGACTGGAAGTCACGGCGGGTCGGCATGGTTGTAGTCCGGCTTTAGCTCGTCAGCCCTTGTCGTGGTTCTTGCCGTTCCTTTCAGCCCACAGCCATAAACAAAAAAAAAGTATTCATGCCGGATAGAGGAAATGGAAACGAGAGACAACACAGACAGTTAAGTCCTTAGTTCGTCAGTTAGCCTAGGTCTAACATCCCCTTTTGCCTGCCAAGTCGCCACGAGGGCAACACCAACACCAAACGGCAGAAAACTCAGCACGCCATCTCGCCTAACTCTTGCTTCACCTATAAAAAATGATAACGTGCATTCCTTTTTTTCTGAAATATAAATACACAATCTTTATTCACTAAGCATACTATTTACTACCACTAAATCTGTTTAAATTCAGATTATTTTTACCACTTAAATTCTATTAACTTAGCTATTTATTCTTACTACTACTATGTACACCCATTTACTTTACTCCATTTATTAATTTATTAATTAATTTTTTATTTTTTTGACTACCGTAATACAGCCTAACTTCTATCTTGTAATTTCAATATCTTTTCAAACGCGCAAGTAGATAAAAAAACAGCAGCCACCTAGCTAGCTGTTAGGCATACGTATGTATGTTAATAGTTGCGTTCGATAACAAAATTAGCCAACACCAGCCAACAATCAAAATCAAGAGAGTAAGCGAAAATTCTCTCCCAAAGAGATGAAAAAGCAAAAAAGTAAACGAACAGGAAATTAGCCATTACTTGCAAAAACCGGAAGAAGAAGACACACCGGCTGACTTTGTTTATGTTTTATTTGTAAACAAACTCAAATTCATGTTGCCTCCATAGCAGAAAAAAGGAAAGTGAATGTTCAATGTTCGCAAGGAATATTTCTAGAAGTAAAACCTAGTTGGCGCTATCATAAAGTCACATAGCAGGCAGCCAAAAAGCATATAAATACCAAAACTCGAAAAAGGCAATTTTGTTTGTTTACAAAAATTGCAACCATATGTTTTGTGATCATATGTTTTCGTGTTGGATAATTTTTGCTGACTAAAATTTTACCAGTACAAAATGAACCCTTCTCTTGCATCAAAATGAACGCTTGCTCTCTCAATTTTTGTGTGTTGGATAATTTTTTGTCGTTATCGAACGCCATCCAGTAAAAATTTGGTAAAACTATTACAAATTTTTGACGTGTCGAACGCACCTAATATATGTACGTGTGATGTAATAAAGTATGTTGTATTAAAGGATTGCTACTCACCACACTAATCCACCGATGATGGTATCAACATGCGATGATAGCTGAAAGGGTAAGAAAGGTAAAACAACAATCCTACATAACATCAATGGGAACAGAAGACCTGCACTTGATCATCGAGCAGATTAAGTGAGCTTCAGTTCTGTTCTCGCTGCGGGTGCCTTCGCGTAAAATTTGTGTACTAGTGCGCGTGTGAAAAAAAAACAAAATCTTACAAAAAAAAGTGCAAAATAGCTAAAAAAGAATCAAAGGTATGATTTACGAAAATTTTAGAGTTTATAAGACCATAAAACCAGTTGGAAAATTATTATTATAATTATTTTTTTTTTTAAATAAATGTACAAAAAAAAGCATGCGTGAGAAGAACGTACCTACCTACCAAAAGGTGCAAAAAACGTGGTTAAACTTAACTAACCAAAAAAAGGCGTGTTAAGTGTATAAAAAGTGTGTGAAAAAAAACATATATGTCCATAAAAAACTTTCTGCGAAATGTGTTAATTACGGAAAAGGTGTATTTTATCCATAGAATCAAAAAAATTAAAAAAAGAAATATATATACATATATGTAAAAGCCTAAATTCTACTCTAACTATGGAGGCAAAAACAATTTCGAGGAGTGCAAGTTGGNAAAAAAAGAAATATATATACATATATGTAAAAGCCTAAATTCTACTCTAACTATGG
>NW_016157678.1:216753-224075 GCF_001687245.7 Rhagoletis zephyria | reverse complement strand
AAAGGATAGTCATCAGGAACGCGAAAGTCTCCAAAGCCATTGAACCCGATGGAATTTGCATGCAGATGCTCAAAAATTTGGGTCCTGCGGGAGTGGACAAGGTCCTCAACCTGTCTATGGCCACTCTCATCGTACCAGACATCTGGAAAACGGGGAGAGTGGTTCCACTGCTTAAACCAGGGAAACCGTCCAACAAAAGAGAGTCTTCTCGCCCGATAGCTCTCCTTTCCCCGATTGCGAAGACACTAGAGACCCTTCTACTCCCGCACTACACAAATTCCTGAACCCCAGCGAAGCATCAACATGGGTTCCGTAAAGTGTACAGCACAACAACAGAACTTGATGCCATAAACACCGAGATAGCTCGTGGCCTCAACCGAAAACCCCCCCGTTGAGAGAACTATTCAAGTAACGCTACTAGAAGACAAACGGTGGGCGGCGAATTACCTGAGTGGTCGAAACTCGCCAATGATCTTTAGAGACAAATCGACCAAACCTAGGAAAATAAAACAGGGAGTTCAACAGAGTGGTGTCTTTTCCCCACTACTGTTCAACTTTTACATTTCTAAGCCCCCTCAACCACCAGGGGTAGTCTCGATTGTCTCTTATGCTGACGATTGCTCGATAATGGTTATCTCGCCGACCTTTCTCGCTTCGTCACTGCACGGAGCCTAACCCTCTCCCCTACAAAATCCTCAGCAACGCTTTTCACCACTTGGACGAAGGAGGTCAGACTGCAACTGGGTATTCTCGTCGATGACGAACCAAAATAACCCGAAGATCTTCAGAGTAACCTTCGAAGGTCTGCTCTCCTTCTCGGCGCATACAACTGCAATTGTCAATAAAGTACAAAGCCCCAACAAAGTCCTCAAGTCGCTAGCCGGCAGCACCTGGGGCAAAGAGAAGGAAACGTTGTTGGCAACGTACAAGGCAATTGGCCGGCAGGTTCTGAACTATGCAGCGCCTGCCAAAACACGGCACTCAGACAGCGACAGGATTCCTTCTGATGTTGCCGCAACATCACCTGCGCGACGAGGGACATATGCTCCCGATTAAGGAGCATAACACAATGTTCTGCAAGCGATTCCTAGTAGGGTGTCATCATGTTAGCACCCAAAGAGACATCTGCTTGCGGAAGAACCCTCGCCACGGCACGTCAGAAGGCATCTATATAAACTGACGGACTAAGTCCGGGGCTCATAAAACTACCTCTGAACCCAACAACTTACCGACAGGCCTTGAACGAAATTCAAAGAGAGCCAGTCCTGAGTTATATAGACTCTCGACCTGTGAATGCCGTTCTGGGCATGCAACCACCTAACGTGGACGAGACAGAGCTTCGTCTGCCTCGGGAGACTCGGACAACTTCGATCGGGCCACTGCAGCAGGTTGAACTCATACCTGAACAGAATAAATGCAGATGTGCCAAATGAATTCCCGGCATTCGGAGAGACGCTCCATGACTCGCAGCATCTCTTCGCATGCCCACTGAACTCCAACCTGCTAAGGTCTCTGGCCTTATGGACAGACCCCATCGAGACTTCACGCTTCCTGGGTCTACCGCTATAGAGCTTGACAACAACTATACAACAACAACAGGAGACATGTGTTGGCATTAGCTGTGCGGCAAGACGACACTTCAGAGTTCTTAAAAATTTATCTTTAAAAGACGCACTGCGCAATAAAATTGATTTTAAAGAACAAAAAACTCAATCTGGATATAGTGAACAATCTGTTTTCTATGAACTGGTCTTGCATTAATTAGTTCACTCGACCCAGATAGCACTGTATGTGTATATGAACATATGTATGTATATATGTATGCGTACATGGAATAAAGAAATTTGAGCAAAAATTAGCGAAATGCTCATAAAAATTTTTAATCTTTTTTAGGGTATGGAATTTTGTGGCATAAGAAATTTTAGTACAATAAAATGCAAGTTTGAAGTAGCTAGGTTGATTTTTGGCAATTTCTTGTTCGACAATTTTTTTGTATGGAGAAACTGAGCAACGCTTTCAACAAAAAGAATTGCCAAAATTCAACTGTATTTTTCGAACACTTCGCAAGTGTCAACAGTAATTTGCGAGCACTGAAGAAATCATAAGCAAACACAAAATANCATTTTATTACTTTGCTACTTCGACTTAAGTTTTTTAAACACTGATTTTAGCTCCGAAGAACGATGATGTTAGTAAATTAAACGGTCAAATTCAATTGAAAATTGCAGGAGAAGCAGTCGAATATAAATCGATTGATACAGTAATGGACAAAGATCAATCTGTTAATTACCCAACTGAATTTCTTAATTCTTTGGAGCCAACTGGAATGCCTCCTCATTCGTTGGCGTTAAAAGTTGGATCACCAGTGATGCTTATTCGGAACTTGAACGCGCCGAAACTGTGCAACGGAACCAGAGTGATAATAAAAAAATTAACACCGAATTTGGTCGAGGCAACAATCATCAGCGGTAAATTCTAAGGCGAAGATGTGCTGATTCCACGTATACCGATGATTTCCAACGATTTACCGTTCGAATTCAAGCGGCTTCAATTCCCTTTGCGTCTTGCCTTTGCTATAACTATAAATAAAGCACAAGGGCAATCATTAACTATTGCGGGTTTGGATTTGAAAAATTCGTGCTTTTCACATGGCCATTTATACGTCGCCTGTTCACGAGTTGGGACACCACAAAATTTATATATTTACACACCAAATGAAAAAACTAAAAATATTGTTTATCCCTTAGCATTAAAGTAAATAAAAAGGTATTCAATTTCAAATCTCTAAATACATGTGTTTTTCTTTGGCGTAGCAACGCGCGCCGGGTATTGCTAGTATAAGATATAAATGATAATCAAAATAGCAACTAATATATTTACTTATACTGAAATATTGTGTATACATAATTATATTTCCAAATGTCGATGTACTTTAAGAGAAAATAGTCTTACTTGTGCGAATAAACTATATAAAAATTAACAAATTAACAAAACTCTAAAGGTTATTGGTCGTTTTAATATAATAATGCTCCCTTATTACAACAAGGAATTTGTTATTTATCATTTAAATACAAATAATAAATTTTGAATACTTATCCATGTTCTGTTTTTCTCGTGTGACCACCACGCAAATATCGGACTGAAAAGTACCAAAATAAAGCAGTACTTAGATACTCCTTTCCTTTTTGGTTTCTTTCCAAATATGATTATATATATGAGGCAATTCACGCCAAATAACCCAAGCGCGCTGAGCGGTGCACACCAAGCTACCTACTTTTCGACTAGTTAGGAAGCAGACAGAAAATGGGAAAAATAATTCGAAAACTATGATTTCTATAGATTTTTGTACGGGCTATACGATAATACTATGCGTTTTCCAAAATTTTGCCACTGAAAATTCTGAACGAAAATTTATTTATAATTTTTCACAATGGCCAATTTTAATATTGTATTTAGTTATAGTTATTATAGTTGTATTTAGTTATCCCAATCGAAAGATTAAGTCTTTTTACATAGACATCATTAATAAAAAAGGGATTTTTTTTACTTTTACGAGATATAAAGCTTTTTAGAGCGCGCCAATCTACTAACTGTGCGAGTCATAATAATATTGTTATAAGTTTGCAACTACTTGATATTTAAATTTGAAACTTTCGCAAAAACGCCCTTATATAGTCATCTACAATACTGTTTTAAAACAAAATTTTTTTTCAAACTTTATAAGACAACTTTGGCATTTGAAAACGAACTTAATTAAGTCTTAATTCTCGTAAAAAAGTTATAAACCTGTAGTTTTATTTGTACTGAGTATTAAGAAGTGGTTTTAAACTTAAATTCTTTGGAATAGTTTGTAGTTTATTGTGTGAAAATATCAAACAAATCGATGCACAAATGACTGAGAAATAGCTCCTTTAAATGACAATTTTGTTAAAACTATCATCAAAAATCAGTTCAGACCAATAATAAAATTTCAAACAAAGCCACTCTGTAGCTTGTGAAAAGTTTGTACGACCGATCAAGGCACATAAATACAGGTAGAAGCCAAAATGACGTTGCTCTCATGAGAACCAAACCTTTAAACTTCAACTTGGTTTTCTTTTATTTCCTATATTTCGTTACACTTTAAATGTCATGTCGTTTGTTTTCTGGAATGTTCGTTAAAAACAAATTTTAATTAACATTTGAATTTTTGTAGTGTTGTGCGGTTTATACTTAGTGTATGTGTTAAAAATGCAACAGCTGAAGCATAAAAACAATGCGGTGTTAAATATAAATCAGATACCACTAATTTTTTTAACATGTCTCTATGTCCTTCGCGTAAGGAGCGTTGCGAAAGCAACTGTGGGACAGAGCTGCAGCGAAATGCCTTGCTGTGCATTAAACATTTTAAAGCAGCAGATTTTATAAATGCCCCGGGAGGTACAGGAAAGGCACGTTTGATGCCAAGTGCTGTTACTATGACTCTTATGCCGGAAAGTCCCTCCAACAACACTGCAACTCATAAATCAAAGACAGAAAACATTAAACAAATTAGCAAATTTTAACTAAAGAAAATAAATAAATAAAATTAAGCTTTAAATTTACTTAAAAACGTCAACCAGTGAAATGTAATTTTTTATTTTTCATTAAGGTACTGGCCCAATGGAGGCTTGCTTTGCTTTCTTCGCTTTGAGGACTGTCAAAAGTTATTTGGAATATACTAAAACGTATGAAGGCTGACCAAATAGCAGCTTTGCTTCACTTGCTTTAAGCGCCTCAAAGTTTCAAATAGGCAAATGTTTTATTTGAAAGCGTTTTGTAGGCTTTTGACAAAAAGGTATGTTCCCGTTCTTAATGAATTCAAACAAACTGCTGCACACTTTTATGAACAAAAATTTTCTTACGTAATTACAAAAAAATATATTTAACATATCGCTGGCTGAAAAGTTGCTAAGTCCATTATTGCAAATTTGACGGCAACTTTGAATACAACATTTTGCGTGTTTGAAGCAAAGCAAAACTCTATACGAATCAGAAGGATTCGATCTTTATTAAAAGATTTCTTATTACTTTGGCCTTAACGGAATTTCAACGCCTCTTTTGGACTTAGAAAATTTGCCTTTCATTAAACATAATCGAGAAAAAATAAAACAAGTACCTTAATTTCTCTTGCTTCCTTTATGAAAATATGAGGTTTCAAAAATTGTGGACTAAGCAAATTTTCACAAAGCAAAGCTAGCGCTATTTATGATGTTAAACTAGTGATCAGTCGTCTCTGAAAAAACCGTTTTATTTTTGTTTTTAATAAATGTACATATATTTATATATGTATAATTGTTATCATTCCTTTGAAATCCAAAAATTAAATCGCATTAATTTAAAAATAAATCCGAAGAGATTGTTTTGCATTTCTTTTTTTTAATTTTCTGACATTTTGTGTGTAAGGGAACAGACCTTGATTTTTTAACTGAACAGCTGGTAGCTGTGACAGAGTTCCAAGCCGCTATTTGGCCAAACGAGTATTTGAAGTAAATCAAAGTAAATTGAAGTAAGTAAGGCATGCAAAGCAAGCCAGCATTGGGCCAGCGCCTTTACACACGCTTATTTTTATTTGTTTTCTCCTGAAAACTTTGACTTTTGTAGGTTTGACGTCAAATTGGCTTCTACCTATTTTTATTGTACCATGCGACCGATCACAGAATAGTGTTGCCTAGAAATTTTTATAGAAACTAAGTTGAGCTCAATAAAAAATTTCCAAATAACGCCACTCTGTAAGTAGCAAAGACAAATTTGAACAAATGTACCAGTCGCGTAACTTGGCTTGATTCAAAGCGAACATTTGAAAGCACACTTACATGATGTGCCTATAGTTGAGTGCGCAAAGATGCTTGCTACAATTAGTTGCGGCCAAGAGTGTCCAGGTTTAAATCCCATTAGGCAGAACATATAATTTTAAATATTTATTTTAGTGTTTTTTAATTATGAAAAAGTATATGTGAAGTGCACAATGAAAAAAAGTTGTTCGTTTACCGGCTACAAGTTACGCAGTGGGAGTCAATTGTCACCTCCTAGGACAACTCCATGTAAAATGCGACAGTAGAAAGCGTGATTGGTATATTTTCGAGGTATCGGTATTCGGCTTTCGAAAACTGGTGAGTTCACTAGTTCTATACTACTTTCCGCTGCAGGGTATATACTATATATATAATTTTTTCCCCTGTCTCTATTAGTCCCCTGTTTAGTGGTACCAACGTAGTAATTACGAATCATTTTGTCTATCAACGACAAGAGGAAATCATTATCAGGGCCGAAAAGTTTAAGCTTTTGCTTGGAATTGCTTATTTTGCATATTCAGCGCTTCCAAGCTTAATTTTAATGATCATGGTTATTTAACTTATTTCAATGTATAAAGCGAAGTACGGACCTTGCTATTGCTATTATTTCGTGTGTATGTGAATAGTGGTGTCCAAAGAGTTTTGACATCTGATATTTTACAGCCTGCTGTCTCAATGGGGTATATTCGTTGCGCTGGGTATGCTGTCTCAATGGGGTATAGTCGTTGCGCTAGGTATGCAGTTACAGTGGCACAGCTATACTCAATCCCGACTCTTGTGTCCTCGTTCGCGCATACTGGGCAACGTGATCAACCCATGTGCAAGATCCGATAACCAATCCGAGTGGAGCCTTGGGTCAAGGCAGAAAGAGAGGAAGCTTCGGTGGGGCCACTCCGACTTATTCGGTTTAAGGGCTCACTGAAGTCTGCAGCGTCTGTTCACCAGTAGGTGCGGCTGCAAGCGGGTGTCTGCTTGGAGCAAACGGCTTGCTATATAAACGTGTATTTGGTTGCGAAACCACCCCCGTCCCATCAATGAGTTGTGCGCTGGGTTTGAGACCCGCCGCGTAAAAACCACTTCCAGTGATGACGACCACGGCAAACGTTTAAAGGACTACGATTTGAGGACATGCACCTGGAATGTCCGTACCCTTAATGGGAAAGGTGCCTCTCCCGGCTGGTTGATGTCCTCGTAAGGACAAAAGCTGACATCACCGCCATCCAAGAAATGCGTTGGACGGGGCAAGGCAAACAATGTCTGGGGCCTTGCGACGTCTACTACAGCTGCCATGTAAAGGAGCGCAAATTCGGAGTTGGATTTGTGGTGGGAGAGAGACTCCGTCGCCGAGTACTGTCGTTCACCCCGGTGGACGAGCGTCTAGCCACAATCCGCATCAAAGCGAGATTCTTCAACATCTCGCTCATCTGCGCCCATGCCCCGATGGCAGAGAAGGATGAGGCATCCAAGGATCTCTTCTATGAGCGTTTGGAGCGCACGTACGAGCGCTGC
>NW_016157678.1:216088-216240 GCF_001687245.7 Rhagoletis zephyria | reverse complement strand
ACCGTCATGATATGTGACCTGGTCTACGTGCGAAAACTAGTTTTCTGTGAAAAAACTGTTAAAAGTAAGCAACTCGTTTCGTCAGTTTCTCATTATCTCGTTAATTGTTCTCCGCGCCGGACGTCCAGTAAGTGTTGTTGTTGGTCCAGTAA
>NW_016157678.1:215745-216063 GCF_001687245.7 Rhagoletis zephyria | reverse complement strand
AGACGAGGAACCAGGTCCATCTTCCTCAGGATCAACACGTAAAAAGATCTCAAGGAAAACGACAAGAAAGAAAAATACATAAACTACTCAGCATTATTATTTTTGGCCCATAATACGTTTTTCTAGTGTATAATCATGTCTTTATAGCTTATAATTCAATGTATTTTGTTCATTACCAATAAATTATATTTTGTCGTATTTTTACTCTTCTTTCTCTACATTTTTAGTACACTTCTAAGCAAGTTAGGATTTTCTGCTTTTCACCACGTGAAAAAGCATCTCATCTTCCATCCGAATCAACCAAAAAGTGAAAATTGA
>NW_016157678.1:205490-215723 GCF_001687245.7 Rhagoletis zephyria | reverse complement strand
TTTGGAACCACCGTCGGAAAATTCAGCCTCCACGACGAAACGTCCGACAACGGATTGAGGCTGATCGACTTCGCCGGGGTCCGAAACATTGTAGTATGCAGTACTAGGTTCAAGCATAAAAAGATCCATGTGGCTGTCTCCGGATCGAAAAACGAGAGACTAAATCGATCATATTGTGAACGAAAGGCACGCTTCCAGTGTTTTAGACGTACGCACACTTCGAGGCTCGGATCACTATCTTTCCGTCTGTTCGCCCAAATATGCAAAGAAAGCTTAACGTCGAAAAGCTGCAATCGCAACAGACAGTCAGTGCTTTCGCTACTCGACTCTCACACCTGCTCTCAGAGAGCACTCTTCAACAAACCGACATATGCGAGCAGTGGAACCATTCCCACGACAGCCGGTTCTACGTACCGGAATGACTCGTGTTTTACCCGACCAAGGCCTGTTGTATCGGCGATCTAACCCGTTTAGGTCGGCGAAGTATCTCAGAAGTTGTTCGTCCATAAGGCTACATTTGCTACGTATTCTTCTGCTCAGGGCTGGCATCAAGCTAAACCCAGGGCCAGAAACCTACACCTGCTGTGTATGCCAGAGACGACTACACCACAACTCCACCTCAGTCAAGTGCAATGCTTGCGAGGGGTGGAGTCGCCTCAGAGTCTGCTCAGGACACATCGGCAGTGGTCCACATCGTTTGTGGCCCCCTGATGCTCGAACAAAGCAGCCTCCACGGCTAACCCCAGTCTACCTGAGCAGGTCAACATAAACACCGCAGCACCACAACATAACAACACAATAGACCACATCACAACCACGACAGACTACATAACAGACACAACCGCACCACCACCCACACGCCACCGCCAATAACTCCTGGTTCCTCCTACAATCTGCACGGTATGTCAGACCAGGATATATTCCGTAATGTGACATCAGTCAAGTGCAACACCTGCCTTGGCTGGTGAAACTTTAGGGCATGTTCAGGTCTGTGCACCACGCGAGATTAGACGAGGAACTTCGAGGGCCCGTGTTGCGCGGCTCGGTCGCAAACCCCAACTGCGACGCCACCCACTACCACCACAGCGCGGCAACCTCTACAGCAGCGCACACAGCCAATGACGGCAAGGCCACACACATCCCTCACACCCCGCATACCTACACGTCTCTCGAACCACATGAAGCTCCTTCAATTTAACTGTAACGGACTTCTGAGCAAGATCGAGGAGACAACCATCTTCATGGGAAGGCATGGTATATTGATAGCTGCGGTCCAAGAGACGAAGTTGCACAGCAATTCAATATTGTTGAGTTGTGCCGGGAACACCGTGCACCGTCGAGATCGCGACCGAGATAACGGTGGTGGCTTAGCGTTCATCACGCACCACACCGTGCAGTATCGTCTTATTGAAGCAGACATCGACCGCAGGGATACCACCCTAGAATATCAGGGAATTGCTATCCGGTCAGGCGATGTTGAGCTGGAAATATTTAATGTGTACATGCCCCCTGTCACCTGCTGCCTGGCAGGATATCACCCTGATATAGGTGCGCTCCTCAGAGGTGAAAACCGTATGGTAGTAGGTGACTTCAATGCGCACCACGATCTTTGGCAATCTAGCCTGACAACCGATCGTAGGGGAACAGATTTGGCTGAGCAGATAGACGATTCGACATTCTGCACAATGAACGACGGCGCACCCACCAGGATTATGGGCAGCTGCTGCAGCTCGACAGATATAGCAATAGTCAGCGCTGGTCTGATAAACAGCGTATCATGGCGACCTATGCTGACCTTGGCATCAGACCATCTGCCCATAGTCATCTCGATCGATGAACCAACCGACTTTGCTTCCTCGGAACACCGGACTTATATCAATTTTTCTAAAGCTGATTGGAAAGGCTTCGCGGAATTTACTGAAATCACCTTCGCTGCGCTACCCACACCAACCGACGTCCACCTTGGTGAACGTAAGTTCCGCAGTGCTGTCACCGCTGGTTTTCCGCACTTATAAGCTTGTAACTCAGTTGACTATAAACCGATTTTAGACCTTTCGAATGATATATGTATATAAACTTTTANATTGTTGAGTTGTGCCGGGAACACCGTGCACCGTCGAGATCGCGACCGAGATAACGGTGGTGGCTTAGCGTTCATCACGCACCACACCGTGCAGTATCGTCTTATTGAAGCAGACATCGACCGCAGGGATACCACCCTAGAATATCAGGGAATTGCTATCCGGTCAGGCGATGTTGAGCTGGAAATATTTAATGTGTACATGCCCCCTGTCACCTGCTGCCTGGCAGGATATCACCCTGATATAGGTGCGCTCCTCAGAGGTGAAAACCGTATGGTAGTAGGTGACTTCAATGCGCACCACGATCTTTGGCAATCTAGCCTGACAACCGATCGTAGGGGAACAGATTTGGCTGAGCAGATAGACGATTCGACATTCTGCACAATGAACGACGGCGCACCCACCAGGATTATGGGCAGCTGCTGCAGCTCGACAGATATAGCAATAGTCAGCGCTGGTCTGATAAACAGCGTATCATGGCGACCTATGCTGACCTTGGCATCAGACCATCTGCCCATAGTCATCTCGATCGATGAACCAACCGACTTTGCTTCCTCGGAACACCGGACTTATATCAATTTTTCTAAAGCTGATTGGAAAGGCTTCGCGGAATTTACTGAAATCACCTTCGCTGCGCTACCCACACCAACCGACGTCCACCTTGGTGAACGTAAGTTCCGCAGTGCTGTCACCGCTGGTTTTCCGCACTTATAAGCTTGTAACTCAGTTGACTATAAACCGATTTTAGACCTTTCGAATGATATATGTATATAAACTTTTAGAAAACTTAAGAGATCTGTGTGTATTTTCTGTGTTAATTTTTTTGTCTTTTTTCAAATTTGGCAAAGTTTGCACGCACTATTTTGTAAAGCAACTATACTACCCCTGAATTGATGCAATATTAACATTTGATATATAGTGATTTTTACTTTAAGAAATCGGGGAGAAATTTGACTAAGTTATTCAACCTTTCATCAGAAAAATAATATTTTTGGCTATATAACTCAAAAATGTTTGCTTAACCTTTTTTTTAATTCAGCNTTGGCAAAGTTTGCACGCACTATTTTGTAAAGCAACTATACTACCCCTGAATTGATGCAATATTAACATTTGATATATAGTGATTTTTACTTTAAGAAATCGGGGAGAAATTTGACTAAGTTATTCAACCTTTCATCAGAAAAATAATATTTTTGGCTATATAACTCAAAAATGTTTGCTTAACCTTTTTTTTAATTCAGCTTTCACCGATTTCTCCTTGTAGTGACACAATATTCTGAAATAATTTGTCACGAAAATATTAATATCCAATTTAGTTTTTAGCCGACTTTGTAAAAATAAACATCAGATTTACTCGATATTAAACATACTTTTCTCTTAAATTTTTTAAAAGTTTATAGATATAAACATAGACCCATCATTCGAAAGGTCTAAACTCGGTTGAGAAGCAAGAGATGAATTTTTAATTTATAAGGGCACAAATGTTTGTGTAGCTATCACAAAATGTTATCGCGTGTCGCATCGCATGTCGCATGTCGCATCGCGTATCACATCGCTCTAAAGTGCACTGCGCGCATTTCATATCGCATCGCGTATCGTATCGCTCTAATGTGCACCGTGCCTTATTCTTTAACCTTTTATTAGCACGTTTTTGTTTAATTAATACCATATGCATACACTCAAGAAGTCGGCCGCTGTGGTGTAGTGGTAAGCAGTGCGCGCTTTCGCCCATCAGCACCTGGGTTCAAGCACTGGTCAAAGCAACATCGCAAAAAAATATAGAAAATAGGATTTTTATTAACGGCGGTCGTCCGTCGGCAGGCAATGGCAAACCTCCAAGTGTATTTCTGCCATGAAAAACCGCTTCGCATAAAAATACAATCGCCGTTCGGAGTCGGCGTAAAACTGTAGGTCCCTCCGCTTTGTGTGACAACATCAAGGCGCACGCCACAAGTCGGAGGAGAAGCTCGGCCAAACACTAACATATGTGTAAGCGCCAATCTATTATTATTATTAACTAGCCAATACCCGCTTGCTTCGCGGCGCCTAAAAAATCTATAGCGTTGGCCAATACAAAAATACCGTTTAAAAGCAAAAGCGGTCTGTAAAGTAAACATTTTTAGTTTAAATTGTAACGAATAGAGAGCAGAATCCGCCTCACACATAGGCCAAGAATAAATAGTAGCGCTGTGATACCGATGGTCTTATTTCCACCTGTGAGATCACTGCCAAGCGTGCGTAATATTTTTCTATAATCTTGCAACTTCAACATTGATACGATGTACCATGTAAGCCAATAAAAGTCCTTATAAGGAAACTAAAGAGCCCAGATGAGCGTTTTCAGTTATAGGACGGCCAATAGTCCGGGGCATACAGGTAGCTCACTTTGCGAATTTGAACGAAATCGGTTCATTAATACGGCTTTTATAAATAACCTAGCGAGTTTTCTGGTGGCCTATAATAGGACCATATATGCAAGATATAACCTCTGAAAATTTGACTGAAATCTATGCAATAGTTTTTGAGTTAACTCCGAACAACGAAAACGGCTATTATTATATACAGTGACGAGCAAAACTGTAACATGGTGTAACGCTTTTTATATCAGCCGCCGCTATCTTTCCAAGTTCTAACGACATTCATACTTTTGTTGACATTCTTATTGGTACACCTGTACTTCCTCTCTCATAACGAATTGAAGTCAATCCAACAACAATAATAAAACCAGCAGACAAAAATGTAAATTAAGGCATATGTTACAGTTTTGCACTTATATATTTTTAATAACTTTTTGACAATTTTCACGAAAAAAAGAGTATTGTTAACACACTGTTTAGTATACTTTTGCTTTTTTTAGTTCCTGGACGCAATTTGGCACACCTTATGTGTATCTCTGTAAAAATTCTGGAGGTATAGCCTCCCATATATCCCTGGTTTGCTTTCACAGCTCATGTACTCCATTGGACGGACTTGCATACTAAGTAAGATACGCTTTTAGTTGATTTCACAAATTTTCGACGAGATTCATATCCGCGGATTGTGGAGGTCATTTCAAACTAGCAAATTTTTGCTTTTGCATGCAGTCTTTGCGAACATATGCAGTATGTTTTGGGTGATTTTTCAGCAGAAACTAATTTTTCGACTACATCTTGCAAATTTTGTTGAAATATGAACAGATACTGTTCCTTACTCATAATGCGTACTAACGGACCAACAACATTTTTGAAATACAACCCCTATTATTGACCGACCACTGTGATTCACAGTTTACCTTACATGATGCGCTTAGGCTTAATTTGGGTCTTTGATCCAATACCATACCCGGCCATCTGATTGAAAGCGATTAATTTAGTCTTGTCAGACCAACTAACCTTCAATTAAATCTTTAAAAATGTGTTTTTTATTGTATTCTGTAAGGTTGGGATATCAATAGGCAACGGTCCGGTTTTCGTGCGATCCGGCAAAATGATACCACTCTCGCACATGTATTTTGATTAAAGCACTGCAAATATACCAGCAGAAATACTCTTCACATGTGTACATGAGTAAATGGAACATATATTTTAGAATACTTAAAAAGATAGGAACGAAATANTTGATCAAATTGGTTGTTTCTTCTTTTATTATGCCTTTGCAATCAATTTGACAATTCTTCGCCTCGCTGTCTACTGCAGTCAATTTTAATACCTTAAGCGCTTCGGTAATAGTGGCTGCAGCGCTACTTGCTACTAAGTTCACAAGATATCGGACCGTAATATTTTTTGCCAGACTTACTTTGTCCTTAATAAGATTTTAGGCTATATTTTTTCTCAGTCTTAACATTTTCACGTGGCGAGCTCCATAATTTTTTCCACTTTTCCTACGGTCCCGCGTTTCCGCAGTAAATCTATTATTTACATTTATGTTTCCCGATTAACCATATTATTTACTGGTAATCACTTCTTGAATAAATTACAATACAGAAAAAAGTAATCTGACTTCCAACTAAGTAAAAGATAACTGTAAAAGGCAAAACTGAGAGTGAGTGCAAAACTGTAACATTGGGCTTAATTTACATTTTTGCCTGCTGGTTTTATTATTGTTGTTGGATTGACTTCAAATCTTTATGAGAGACGGAGTAGGGGAGTACCAATAAGAATATAAAACAAAAGTATGAAAGTCGTGAGAAGTTGGAAAGATAGCGGTGGCTGAAATAAAAAGTTTTACACCATGTTACAGTTTTGCTCGTCACTGTATATATAGATACACTCAAGAAGCACTTGTTTCAGCCCCAACCATTTCCGTTGCAGCATTTCCGTTGCACTATTTCCGTTGCACTATTTCCGTTGCACCATTTCCGTGTGCAGTTTCCGTTGAATTTGCCAATTTACTCCCAACCAACCAACCGCCGCTAAAGAAGTTTCACTTGAAAACAGATTTGGTTTTTATTTTTTATTAATCCCTAACATCAATAGCATTTCTGCTTGGGTACAAAAATTTTAAACCAATAATTTGTTTGTTTGGCGTTATTGAAACGATTAAAAAAAATTTAACTCAAATGAAGAATAACGAATATTTAAAAAAATTACCTACGCAGGTCTCTGTTATTTGAGAATATCAAGCAACACTTGATTGTGCATTGTAATTTTTGAATCCTTGAAATAAATTGAATAAAACACATTAAACTGTACACTAAACATTGTTGTTTTACGAGCATATTTGCAAGCATATTTACCAATGTTTTGGTCCTTATATAAGCGCTAAAAATTGATTTTTTTCTTGCTTATTTTCTTCAGCCCTGATCATTATATTCCAGGTATTTTAATAACAACCACTTTTTTATGATAAATACTTCTCATGTTTAGAGTGAAAATTTATTAGTCTCCAGATACAGTCGGATATTTGTAATAGTCAATCGTTAATAAAATATTTCTTCTTATTATTAGAGTCCATTATTTTCCTTTTCTATTGTAAATTTAATCGACAAATTTTTGTTATTGAGCGTTTTTAGCATTGTGTACCATGTATTTGGTGAGTAAACACGATTTGTTAGACTATGACTATGTCCGCTAATATAGGTGAGGCTGAGGAACCCACTTGGCATTCCTGATCGCTGCTCGTAGACTTTATCATTGTACTTAAAATAACAGTTCTCCTTGACGCAGAATTTTAGTATTGTCAAGAATGGTTCTTTCGTCAAACAGTGAGGGTTTTAATTTCGTCCCAACTTGAGGCTATGATTTGGATGGCCAAATCCACTTTTATGCTAGGAAATAAGGACATAACATCGAATGACACTAAAATCATCATATATATGAGCTTTTGATCTTGTTTTTGAACTGCATTCCGTCTTAAACATTATTTTTGGAGGACTTTGTTAAATTTTTCAGAATGTTAGTAAGGTATTTACATAAATTATACGACGGAGAATTGACGGACGAACAAATAGGCCTGAGTGAAGTTCCGTCTTTATGATTTTCGGCAATCCATAAATTCTCGGTGCGTTAGCCGTTTTACATATAATGGAATTCTTTTTATTCAAATCAATGATTTTGTTATTGTACATTCTTTCATCTATCATATTCAGATTTTTCGATTACAACAGTTACATTTCCCTTATCAGCATTAAGGACCAAGAGTTGTTTATAATTTTTCAGAACGTAGGGTGTCACTTTTAAATTTATCTTTCATAGAAGTCGTCGTTTTGTTAAGTTGGTCGCGTATGAGCGTCGTCCAGTTATTTCTTTCAACCTCTTGTTTTTCTTTGTCCTTAATTGTTTGTATACAGTTTTCTCCGCCTGCTACAAATTGGAATAGCGGGAAGTTTTTGTTTTCAATTGGTAAAGCATATTTCGGACTAAGAGATAAGAGCCACTGAATATCAGTTGATATATTAATACTTGTCTTATCGCAAAACCATTCTGGTAACACAGTAATGTTTAATAACTGTTTTTGTTTCTGCTTTAGTTTCTCATATTTATCGGTATGTGTCTTCTTAATTGTTGTTGTGAGTTTATTTATTAATAATTTCTCACTTTCGAAAACTACGGTGTAATCATTTATGTTGAGTTTGTTGTGCTACTAGTCTACATATTTACTACTTTTACTTTTTGTCGAGGGAGTGAATGCTTTATTCTGATGATAAGGTTTACCAGTTTTATTTGCACTTTATTGATGTAAGCCGACACTGCGTTTGAGAGTTGTGTTGGTATTTGGCTGTTGCTGGTGTTGTTGTTGTTATTATGTAGAGGATATTTTTGGTGGCATTGCTGATAAAATTTGGAGTTAAGCCACTTCTTCTGGTGATTTTTTGTAAACCGTGTTGGTAGCTTTTGATGTATTTTTTGGTTCGGATATCATAGTTGTCTTTAATGTTTGTGTAGACTCCGGATGTGTATTTATCTTTATGGTGTGCTATCGGTTTTAACATTTTATCCTATTACTTATTGGCCGTGCGTACAATATTGTGTATTTTTCGAGCTCAAGGGCACTTGAAAATCAAACTAATTTTGATTTTGCATTCGTTTTATTTGCCAATATTTCGACTTCAGTCTGAAGTCATCATCAGGACTGAAAAAATACATTATTACAATGAAACACATTAATATGTACATATAAACATAAACAAGTACAACTTATGCAGCGTTTTCTCTCAACATTTAGCACTATCGAACCTGAGGCATTCCAAGCTATTTCAATGAAAATTATGATTTTTTTTTAGATTTTGATATAAACTGAGTATAATGTAGAATAAGATATGGCAAAACGCGAGGAATGTAAAAAATAAAATAAAATTTGCAAAAGTTATACAACAACAAAAATATTAGGTGTCTCGCCGTAAGCCATTGTTTATCACATCATAACTCGATAAATATTGGTTGTATCAAAAAAATCAATCAGTACTTTTTAATTGACAAATAGTCAGAGATTTATAAAAGATTTTTAATTTTTTTTTCAAGTCCACTTTTCTATACTTTTATTAATAAACCTATTTAGAAAGTTGCTAAAAAAACATGTTTGCAGGTTTTTAAAAATATATGTGATAGAGTGAATATCAAAGATTTAACTGACAAAATTTTAAAGGGTGTCTCGATATAGGGCTTGAGATATTAATTGTTTAGTAAAGCAGTGACTGATAAAAAATTTAAATTCAAATTACATCAAAACACGTCAAGTGGGCCACTCAAAAACCTTTTTTTTTCGGATAACCAAGATAGGTTCGTACTTTGGTAGAGGTCCGGGTAATATTTGTTTCCCTATACTTTATTTTGCAATAATCCTCTTACTTTGCGAAAAATCGCGAATTTAAAATTTATTTGATTGGCCATTTCTCCTGAACGGGCAGAGATAACTTAATCATTTTGGTTTAAATTAAACACCAATTAATAAATTTTTCACTTTTTAAGCGGAAAACTATATAGTTTTAGCAAAAACTATTAAACTTGTGGTAAAAAACTACTTCTCGAAAATTTTAAATTTTTTCGCAAAATGTCGTACAGAAAGGAAAAATTCAATGTTTCGTACGTAAATCTTTAACCTACTAATTTAAAAAATAACAAGTAAGAAAGTCTAAGTTCGGGCGGAGCCGACCATTAAATACCCGGCGCAAGTATTAAATATATGTTTTTCACCCTTCCGAAACCTACCGCTAGATGGTAAGCTGAGGCGTATCAATTTTGAGTAAATTAGAGTCCTTAAATTTCGAAATTTTGAAGTTTGAAGCAGTTCTGAAATTTACCGTTATATGAAAAGCGGCCTCAATTTTAGTCCGATTTCAATAATTTTCTATGTTGCACGCATAATAACCATACCGAGTTTGGTACAAATTGGTAGAACGATTACCGAGATACATATATGTGATCATAAGTGGGCGGTGCCACGCCCATTTTCCAAAATTTTATCACAAACATATTTCTTGGTTAAGAATTGTTGTAAGCATCAATTTTGAATAAATTAGCTTTAATATTTACTCATTTGTCGAAGATTTTGTATTTCTCTAAATTACCGTTATATGGGATGTGGGCGTGGTTATTGTCCGATTTTAAAAATTTTCGGCCATTTGGTATGATGTGCGAACTCAACTGTGCCAAGTTTGGAAGAAGTTGGTAAAGCGGTTACCAAGATATACACATGTAACCATAAGTGGGCGTGGCTACGCCCATTTGCCAAAATT